>NC_088231.1:27578070-27602448 GCF_036934945.1 Oncorhynchus masou masou
AGAGAGAAGGAGAGGGAGGGAGAGGAGGAGCAGAGGAGAGAGAACGAGAGGGAGAGGAGGAGCAGAGGAGAGAGAAGGAGAGGGAGGGAGATGAGGAGCAGAGGAGAGAGAAGGAGAGGGAGGGAGAGGAGGAGCAGAGGAGAGAGAAGGAGAGGGAGAGGAGAGGAGGAGAAGAGGAGAGAGAAGGAGAGGGAGAGGAGAGGAGGAGAAGAGGAGAGAGAAGGAGAGGGAGGGAGATGAGGAGCAGAGGAGAGAGAAGGAGAGGGAGAGGAGAGGAGGAGCAGAGGAGAGAGAAGGAGAGGGAGAGGAGGAGCAGAGGAGAGAGAAGGAGGAGCAGAGGAGAGAGAAGGAGATGTAGAGTAGAGGAGAGGAGAGCAGAGGAGAGAAGAAGAGAGGAGGAGCAGAGGAGAGAGAATGAGAGGAAGGGAGAGGAGAGGAGGAGCAGAGGGAGAGAGAAGGAGAGGGAGGGAGAGGAGAGGAGGAGCAGAGGAGAGAAGGAGAGTGAGGGAGAGGAGAGGAGGAGCAGAGGAGAGAGAAGGAGAGGGAGGGAGAGGAGAGGAGGAGCAGAGGAGAGAGAAGAGGAGAGGGAGAGGAGAGGGAGGAGCAGAGGAGAGAGAAGGAGAGGGAGGGAGAGGAGGAGCAGAGGAGAGAGAAGGAGAGGGAGGGAGACGAGGAGAAGAGGGAGAGAGAAGGAGATGGAGGGAGAGGAGAGGAGGAGAAGAGGAGAGAGAAGGAGATGGAGGGAGAGGAGGAACAGAGGAGAGAGAAGGAGAGGGAGGGGAGAGGAGAGAGAAGGAGAGGGAGAGGAGAGGAGGAGAAGAGGAGGAGAGAGAAGGAGATGGAGGGAGAGGAGAGGAGGAGAAGAGGAGAGAGAAGGAGATGGAGGGAGAGGAGGAACAGAGGAGAGAGAAGGAGAGGGAGGGAGAGGAGAGAGAAGGAGAGGGAGAGGAGAGGAGGAGAAGAGGAGAGAGAAGGAGATGGAGGGAGAGGAGGAACAGAGGAGAGAGAAGGAGAGGGAGGGAGAGGGGAGGAGAAGAGGAGAGGAGAGAGAAGGAGAGGGAGGGAGACGAGGAGCAGAGGAGAGAGAGGGAGAGGAGAGTTGGAGCAGAGGAGAGAGATGGAGAAGGAGGGAGAGGAGAGGAGGAGCAGAGGAGAGAGAGGGAGAGGAGAGTTGGAGCAGAGGAGAGAGAAGGAGAGGGAGGGGGGAGGAGGAGCAGAGGAGAGAGAGGGAGAGGAGAGTTGGAGCAGAGGAGAGAGAAGGAGAGGGAGGGGGAGGAGGAGCAGAGGAGAGAGAAGGAGAGGGAGGGGGGGGGAGGAGCAGAGGAGAGAGAAGGAGAGGGAGGGGGAGGAGGAGCAGAGGAGAGAGAAGGAGAGGGAGGGGGAGGAGGAGCAGAGGAGAGAGAAGGAGAGGGAGGGGGAGGAGGAGCAGAGGAGAGAGAAGGAGAGGGAGGGGAGGGAGGAGCAGAGGGAGAGAGAAGGAGAGGGAGGGGGAGGAGGAGCAGAGAAGGAGAGGGAGGGAGAAGGAGAGGGAGGGAGAAGGGAGGGAAGGAGCAGAGGAGAGAGAAGGAGAGGGAGGGAGAGGAGGAGCAGAGGAGAGAGAAGGAGAGGGAGGGGGAGGAGGAGCAGAGGAGAGAGAAGGAGAGGGAGGGAGAGGGAGGGAGAGGAGGAGCAGAGGAGAGAGAAGGGAGAGGGAGGGAGAGGAGAGGAGGAACAGAGGAGAGAGAGAAGGAGAGGGAGGGAGAGGAGGAGCAGAGAGGAGAAGGAGAGGGAGGGAGAGGAGGAGCAGAGGAGAGAGAAGGAGAGGGAGGGGGAGGAGGAGCAGAGGAGAGAGAAGGAGAGGGAGGGAGAGGAGGAGCAGAGGGAGAGAGAAGGAGAGGGAGGGGGAGGAGGAGGAGCAGAGGAGAGAGAAGGGAGGGAGGGAGAGGAGAGGAGGAGCAGAGGAGAGAGAGAGAAGGAGGGAGGGAGAGGAGGAGCAGAGGAGAGAGAAAGGAGAGGGAGGGGGAGGAGAGGAGGAGCAGAGGAGAGAGAGAAGGAGAGGGAGGGAGAGGAGGAGCAGAGGGGAGAGAAGGAGAGGGAGGGAGAGGAGGAGCAGAGGAGAGAGAAGGAGAGGGAGGGGGAGGAGGAGCAGAGGAGGAGAGAGAAGGAGAGAGGGAGGGGGGAGGAGAGGAGGAGCAGAGGAGAGAGAGAAGGAGAGGGAGGGAGAGGAGGAGCAGAGGAGAGAGAAGGAGAGGGAGGGGGAGGAGGAGCAGAGGGAGAGAGAAGGAGAGGGAGAGGGAGAGGAGGAGCAGAGGGAGAGAGAAGGAGAGGGAGGGGGAGGAGGAGCAGAGGGAGAGAGAAGGAGAGGGAGGGAGAGGAGGAGCAGAGGGAGAGAGAAGGAGAGGGAGGGAGAGGAGGAGCAGAGGAGAGAGAGCGAGAGGGAGAGGAGGAGCAGAGAGGAGAGGGAGGGAGAGGGAGGGAGAGGAGGAGCAGAGGAGAGGGAGGGAGAGGGAGGGAGAGGAGGAGCAGAGGAGAGGGAGGGAGAGGGAGGGAGAGGAGGAGCAGAGGAGAGAGAAGGAGAGGGAAGGGGAGGGAGGGAGGGAGGAGCAGAGGAGAGAGAAGGAGAGGGAGGGGGAGGAGAGGAGGAGCAGAGGAGAGAGAAGGAGAGGGAGGGAGAGGAGAGGAGGAGCAGAGGGAGAGAGAAGGAGAGGGAGGGGAGGAGGAGCAGAGGAGAGAGAAGGAGAGGGAGGGGGAGGAGAGGAGGAGCAGAGGAGAGAGAAGGAGAGGGAGGGAGAGGAGGAGCAGAGGAGAGAGAAGGAGAGGGAGGGAGAGGAGGAGCAGA
Source organism: Oncorhynchus masou masou (assembly GCF_036934945.1). NCBI lineage: Eukaryota > Metazoa > Chordata > Actinopteri > Salmoniformes > Salmonidae > Oncorhynchus > Oncorhynchus masou. Next base: position 27,580,889 of record NC_088231.1, read on the forward strand.
GGAGAGAGAGGAGGAGAGGGAGGGGGAGGAGGAGCAGAGGAGAGAGAAGGAGAGGGAGGGGGAGGAGAGGAGGAGCAGAGGAGAGAGAAGGAGAGGGAGGGAGAGGAGGAGCAGAGGAGAGAGAAGGAGAGGGAGGGGGAGGAGGAGCAGAGGAGAGAGAAGGAGAGGGAGAGGAGAGGAGGAGCAGAGGAGAGAGAAGGAGAGGGAGGGGGAGGAGGAGCAGAGGAGAGAGAAGGAGAGGGAGGGAGAGGAGGAGCAGAGGAGAGAGAAGGAGAGGGAGGGAGAGGAGGAGCAGAGGAGAGAGAACGAGAGGGAGAGGGAGGAGCAGAGGAGAGGGAGGGAGAGGGAGGGAGAGGGAGGGCAGAGGAGAGGGAGGGAGAGGGAGGGAGAGGAGGAGCAGAGGAGAGGGAGGGAGAGGGAGGGAGAGGAGGAGCAGAGGAGAGAGAAGGAGAGGGAAGGGGAGGGAGGGAGAGGAGGAGCAGAGGAGAGAGAAGGAGAGGGAAGGGGAGGGATTGACCCAGGTAAACATAGTAACACAGAAAGACAGAATGAGACAGGAAGAGATCAGAGGGGGATCAGGGGAGGGGTAGAGAGAGAGAGTGGATGAAGAGGAGAGGTATTATTTTGGAGAGACAGGAGAAGAGAAGCTAAGGGAAAGGGAAGGGAAAGAGGGATACCTAGTCAGGTGTACAACTGAATGCATTCAACTGAAATGTGTCTTCCGCATTTAACCCTCCTCCCTGAATCACCTCAGGAGGACTGCCTCAATCGACGTCATCTGCACCCAGGGAGCGTTTGTTGTTGGGGGTTTAACTGCCTTGCTCATGTGAAAAACGGCTTGGTTTTTCCAACTTGGCCGACTCAGAGATTCGAACCAGCAACCTTTTGATTGCTGGCCAAACGCTTTCAACTGCTAAACTGAGACAGGAGGATTACAGGGAGGAATGATGAAGGTTGGCATGAGAGGAGAGTGAGGGAGAAGAGCTGTAGAGAGGAGAGTGAGGGAGAAGAGCTGTAGAGAGGAGAGTGAGGGAGAAGAGCTGTAGAGAGGAGAGTGAGGGAGAAGAGCTGTAGAGAGGAGAGTGAGGGAGAAGAGCTGTAGAGAGGAGAGTGAGGGAGAAGAGCTGTAGAGAGGAGAGTGAGGGAGAAGAGCTGTAGAGAGGAGAGTGAGGGAGAGGAGCTGTAGAGAGGAGAGTGAGGGAGAAGAGCTGTAGAGATGAGAGTGAGGGAGAAGAGCTGTAGAGATGAGAGTGAGGGAGAAGAGCTGTAGAGAGGAGAGTGAGGGAGAAGAGCTGTAGAGAGGAGAGTGAGGGAGAAGAGCTGTAGAGAGGAGAGTGAGGGAGAAGAGCTGTAGAGAGGAGAGTGAGGGAGAAGAGCTGTAGAGAGGCGAGTGAGGGAGAAGAGCTGTAGAGAGGAGAGTGAGGGAGAAGAGCTGTAGAGAGGAGAGTGAGGGAGAAGAGCTGTAGAGAGGAGAGTGAGGGAGAAGAGCTGTAGAGAGGAGAGTGAGGGAGAAGAGCTGTAGAGAGGAGAGTGAGGGAGAAGAGCTGTAGAGAGGAGAGTGAGGGAGAAGAGCTGTAGAGAGGAGAGTGAGGGAGAAGAGCTGTAGAGAGGAGAGTGAGGGAGAAGAGCTGTAGAGAGGAGAGTGAGGGAGAAGAGCTGTAGAGAGGAGAGTGAGGGAGAAGAGCTGTAGAGAGGAGAGTGAGGGAGAAGAGCTGTAGAGAGGAGAGTCAGGGAGAAGAGCTGTAGAGAGGATAGTGAGGGAGAAGAGCTGTAGAGAGGAGAGGACGAGAGACTGTTTGGACACAATGGTCTCTGTAAGGGAGAGAACTGACAGGTAGATTGGAATAGGGCCAGACAGGGAGAGGCAGGGGAGAGAGGCAGGGGAGGAGGGCCAGACAGGGAGAGGCAGGGGAGGAGGGCCAGACAGGGAGAGGCAGGGGAGGAGGGCCAGACAGGGAGAGGCAGGGGAGAGAGGCAGGGGAGGAGGGCCAGACAGGGAGAGGCAGGGGAGAGAGGCAGGGGAGGAGGGCCAGACAGGGAGAGGCAGGGGAGGAGGGCCAGACAGGGAGAGGCAGGGGAGAGAGGCAGGGGAGGAGGGCCAGACAGGGAGAGGCAGGGGGAGAGAGGCAGGGGAGGAGGGCCAGACAGGGAGAGGCAGGGAAGAGAGGCAGGGGAGGAGGGCCAGACAGGGAGAGGCAGGGGAGAGAGGCAGGGGAGGAGGGCCAGACAGGGAGAGGCAGGGAGGAGGGCCAGACAGGGAGAGGCAGGGGAGGAGGGCCAGACAGGGGAGAGGCAGGGGAGAGAGGCAGGGGAGGAGGGCCAGACAGGGAGAGGCAGGGGAGAGAGGCAGGGGAGGAGGGCCAGACAGGGAGAGGCAGGGGAGAGAGGCAGGGGAGGAGGGCCAGACAGGGAGAGGCAGGGGAGGAGGGCCAGACAGGGAGAGGCAGGGGAGGAGGGCCAGACAGGGAGAGGCAGGGGAGAGAGGCAGGGGAGGAGGGCCAGACAGGGAGAGGCAGGGGAGAGAGGCAGGGGAGGAGGGCCAGACAGGGAGAGGCAGGGAGAGAGGCAGGGGAGGAGGGCCAGACAGGGAGAGGCAGGGGAGAGAGGCAGGGGAGGAGGGCCAGACAGGGAGAGGCAGGGGAGAGAGGCAGGGGAGGAGGGCCAGACAGGGAGAGGCAGGGGGAGAGAGGCAGGGGAGGAGGGCCAGACAGGGAGAGGCAGGGGAGGAGGGCCAGACAGGGAGAGGCAGGGGAGAGAGGCAGGGGAGGAGGGCCAGACAGGGAGAGGCAGGGGAGAGAGGCAGGGGAGGAGGGCCAGACAGGGAGAGGCAGGGGAGGAGGGCCAGACAGGGAGAGGCAGGGGAGGAGGGCCAGACAGGGAGAGGCAGGGGAGGAGGGCCAGACAGGGAGAGGCAGGGGAGAGAGGCAGGGGAGGAGGGCCAGACAGGGAGAGGCAGGGGAGAGAGGCAGGGAAGGAGGGCCAGACAGGGAGAGGCAGGGGAGAGAGGCAGGGGAGGAGGGGTAGAGACAAGGAGAGGAAGAGAGAGGAGAGGAGAGGGGAGGGAGGAGGGCCAGACAGGGAGAGGCAGGGGAGAGAGGCAGGGGAGGAGGGGTAGAGACAAGGAGAGGAAGAGAGAGGAGAGGAGAGGGGAGGAGGAAAACCTGGGAGAGAGGGATGAGAGGAGGGAGAGAATCCGAGAGGAGAGAGTCTGGGATAGGGGATGAGAGGAGAGAGGGAATCAGAGAGGAGAGAGTCTGGGATAGGGGATGAGAGGAGAGAGGGAATCAGAGAGGAGAGAGTCTGGGATAGGGGATGAGAGGAGAGAGTCTGGGATAGGGGATGAGAGGAGAGAGGGAATCAGAGAGGAGAGAGTCTGGGATAGGCGATGACAGGAGGGAGGGAATCAGAGAGGAGAGAGTCTGGGATAGGGGATGAGAGGAGAGAGTCTGGGATAGGGGATGACAGGAGGGAGGGAATCAGAGAGGAGAGAGTCGGGGATAGGGATGAGAGGAGAGAGTCTGGGATAGGGGATGAGAGGAGAGAGTCTGGGATAGGGGATGAGAGGAGAGAGTCTGGGATAGGGGATGAGAGGAGAGAGTCTGGGATAGAGGATGAGAGGAGAGAGACTGGGATACGGGATGAGAGGAGAGAGACTGGGATACGGGATGAGAGGAGAGAGACTGGGATAGGGGATGAGAGGAGAGAGACTGGGATAGGGGATGAGAGGAGAGAGACTGGGATAGGGGATGAGAGGAGAGAGTCTGGGATAGGGGATGAGAGGAGAGAGTCTGGGATAGAGGATGAGAGGAGAGAGACTGGGATACGGGATGAGAGGAGAGAGTCTGGGATAGGGGATGAGAGGAGAGAGTCTGGGATAGAGGATGAGAGGAGAGAGACTGGGATACGGGATGAGAGGAGAGAGACTGGGATAGGGGATGAGAGGAGAGAGTCTGGGATAGGGGATGAGAGGAGAGAGACTGGGATACGGGATGAGAGGAGAGAGACTGGGATAGGGGATGAGAGGAGAGAGACTGGGATAGGGGATGAGAGGAGAGAGTCTGGGATAGGGGATGACAGGAGAGAGTCTGGGATAGGGGATGAGAGGAGAGAGTCTGGTTTAGGGGATGAGAGGAGAGAGCGATAGAGAGAACAGTGAAGTCAGAAAAGAGGGGCAGAAAGAGGAGAGGAAAGGATTCACTGCCCATTAGAACGGTTGGCCAGGCCGGGAAAGAGACAATTAAAGAGAGAGATGAACAGAGGGAGAGAGAGACAGATAGACACTAGGAGAGAGAAAGGAGAGGAGTGTGTGTGTTGACAAGTGATTTAGATTGATGGTGAGACGGGTGGGCAGAGAGAGAGAAAGAGAGAGAGAAGGGGGAGTGGGAGAGGCTGGGCTGTGAGTCTGTGAGGTAGTCGTATGATTGATAGCGAGAGTGAGGGAGGGCACGAAAGGGGTGATAGAGAGGGCAGACAGAAGAGGATAGAATAACAAGAGAGAAAGGAGTGAGAGAGAGAGGAAAGGAGAGATGGGGGAGGTAGAGAGAGAGAGAGCGAGAGGGAAAGAAGGAGAGATGGGGGATGGAGAGAGCGAGAGGGAAGGAGAGATTGGGATTGAGAGAGAAAGAGGGAAGGAGAGATGGGTGAGGGTGGGAGGGAGGGAGAGAGAGAGAAAGAGGGAAGGAGAGATGGGGGAGGGTGGGAGGGAGGGAGAGAGAGAGAAAGAGGGAAGGAGAGATGGGGGAGGGAGGGAGAGAGAGAAAGAGGGAATGAGAGATGGGTGAGGGTGGGAGGGATGGAGAGAGAGAGAAAGAGGGAAGGAGAGATGGGTGAGGGTGGGAGGGACGGAGAGAGAGAGAAAGAGGGAAGGAGAGATGGGGGAGGGAGGGAGAGAGAGAAAGAGGGAATGAGAGATGGGTGAGGGTGGGAGGGACGGAGAGAGAGAGGGAATGAGAGATTCTTCATCCTCTAATCCATTCTGTCTATTCCCCCAGTTCACCATCTCATCCCTTTTCTCTCTTCCCTCCATTCACCATCTCATCCCTTCTCTCTCTTCCCTCCATTCACCATCTCATCCCTTCTCTCTCTTCCCTCCATTCACCATCTCATCCCTTCTCTCTCTTCCCTCCATTCACCATCTCATCCCTTCTCTCTCTTCCCTCCATTCACCATCTCATCCCTTCTCTCTCTTACCTCCATTCACCCTCTCATCCCTTCTGTCTTTTCACTCCGTAAACCCTCTCATCCCTTCTGTCTATCCCCCCATTCACCCTCTCATCTCTTTCCTCTCTTCCCTCCATTCACCCTCTCGCCCCTTTCCTCTCTTCCATCTCCTCCGCTTTGTCCCAAATAACACCCTATTCGCTTTGCAGTGTGTAGTATCATAAGGTTACAGTGTAGTGTCCTACGGTTGCAGTGTAGTTCCCTAAGGTTGCAATGTAGTGCCCTACGGTTGTAGTGTAGTGCCCTATGGTTGTAGTGTAGTGCCCTACGGTTGTAGTGTAGTGCTCTAAGGTTGTAGTGTAGTGCCTTACGGTTGTAGTGTAGTGCCCTAAGGTTGCAGTGTAGTGCCCTAAGGTTGCAGTGTAGTGCCCCAAGGTTGTAGTGTAGTGCCCTACGGTTGTAGTGTAGTGCCCTACGGTTGTAGTGTAGTGCTCTAAGGTTGTAGTGTAGTGCCTTACGGTTGTAGTGTAGTGCCCTAATGTTGCAGTGTGGTGCCCTAAGGTTGCAGTGTAGTGCCCTAAGGTTGCAGTGTAGTGCCCTAAGGTTGCAGTGTAGTGCCCTACGGTTGCAGTGTAGTGCCTTACTGTTTCAGTGTAGTGCCCTAAGGATGCAGTGTAGTGTCCTAAGGTTGTAGTGTAGTGCCCTAAGGTTGTAGTGTAGTGCGCTAAGGTTGCAGTGTTGTGCCCTACGGTTGTAGTGTAGTGCCTTACTGTTTCAGTGTAGTTCCCTAAGGTTGCAATGTAGTGCCCTACGGTTGTAGTGTAGTGCCCTATGGTTGTAGTGTAGTGCCCTACGGTTGTAGTGTAGTGCTCTAAGGTTGTAGTGTAGTGCCTTACGGTTGTAGTGTAGTGCCCTAAGGTTGCAGTGTAGTGCCCCAAGGTTGTAGTGTAGTGCCCTACGGTTGTAGTGTAGTGCCCTACGGTTGTAGTGTAGTGCTCTAAGGTTGTAGTGTAGTGCCTTACGGTTGTAGTGTAGTGCCCTAATGTTGCAGTGTGGTGCCCTAAGGTTGCAGTGTAGTGCCCTAAGGTTGTAGTGTAGTGCGCTAAGGTTGCAGTGTTGTGCCCTACGGTTGCAGTGTAGTGCCCCAAGGTTGTAGTGTAGTGCCCTACGGTTGTAGTGTAGTGCCCTACGGTTGTAGTGTAGTGCTCTAAGGTTGTAGTGTAGTGCCTTACGGTTGTAGTGTAGTGCCCTAATGTTGCAGTGTGGTGCCCTAAGGTTGCAGTGTAGTGCCCTAAGGTTGCAGTGTAGTGCCCTAAGGTTGCAGTGTAGTGCCCTACGGTTGCAGTGTAGTGCCTTACTGTTTCAGTGTAGTGCCCTAAGGATGCAGTGTAGTGTCCTAAGGTTGTAGTGTAGTGCCCTAAGGTTGTAGTGTAGTGCGCTAAGGTTGCAGTGTTGTGCCCTACGGTTGTAGTGTAGTGCCTTACTGTTTCAGTGTAGTGCCCTAAGGATGCAGTGTAGTGTCCTAAGGTTGTAGTGTAGTGCCCTAAGGTTGCAGTGTAGTGCCCTACGTTTGTAGTGTAGTGCCCTACGGTTGTAGTGTAGTGCCCTACGGTTGTAGTGTAGTGCCCTACGGTTGTAGAGTAGTGCTCTAAGGTTGTAGTGTAGTGCCTTACGGTTGTAGTGTAGTGCCCTAATGTTGCAGTGTGGTGCCCTAAGGTTGCAGTGTAGTGCCCTAAGGTTGCAGTGTAGTGCCCTAGGGTTGCAGTGTAGTGCCTTACTGTTTCAGTGTAGTGCCCTAAGGATGCAGTGTAGTGTCCTAAGGTTGTAGTGTAGTGCCCTAAGGTTGTAGTGTAGTGCCCTAAGGTTGCAGTGTTGTGCCCTACGGTTGTAGTGTAGTGCCTTACTGTTTCAGTGTAGTGCCCTAAGGTTGCAGTGTAGTGCCCTACGTTTGTAGTGTAGTGCCCTACGGTTGTAGTGTAGTGCCCTTCAGTTGTAGTGTAGTGCCCTATGGTTGTAGTGTAGTGCCCTACAGTTGTGGTGTAGTGCCCTAAGGTTGCAGTGTAATGCCCTAAGGTTGCAGTGTAGTGCTCTAAGTTTGTAGTGTAGTGCCCTACGGTCGCAGTGTAGTGCTCTAAGGTCGCAGTGTAGTGCCCTAATGTTGTAGTGTAGTGCTCTAAGGTTGTAGTGTAGTGCTCTAAGGTTGCAGTGTAGTGCCCTACGGTTGTAGTGTAGTGCCTTACTGTTTCAGTGTAGTGCCCTAAGGTTGCAGTGTAGTGCCCCAAGGTTGTAGTGTAGTGCCCTAAGGTTGCAGTGTAGTGCCCTACTTTTGTAGTGTAGTGCCCTACGGTTGTAGTGTAGTGCCCTAAGGTTGTAGTGTAGTGCCCTTCAGTTGTAGTGTAGTGCCCTAAGGTTGCAGTGTAGTGCCCTACGTTTGTAGTGTAGTGCCCTACGGTTGTAGTGTAGTGCCCTAAGGTTGTAGTGTAGTGCCCTTCAGTTGTAGTGTAGTGCCCTATGGTTGTAGTGTAGTGCCCTACAGTTGTGGTGTAGTGCCCTAAGGTTGCAGTGTAATGCCCTACAATTGCAGTGTAGTGCCCTAAGGTTGTAGCGTAGTGCCCTAAGGTTGCAGTGTAGTGCCCTAAGGTTTCAGTGTAGTGCCCTAAGGTTGCAGTGTAGTGCTCTAAGGTTGTAGTGTAGTGCCCTACGGTCGCAGTGTAGTGCTCTAAGGTCGCAGTGTAGTGCCCTAAGGTTGCAGTGTAGTGCCCTAATGTTGTAGTGTAGTGCTCTAAGGTTGCAGTGTAGTGCCCTACGGTTGTAGTGTAGTACCTTACTGTTTCAGTGTAGTGCCCTAAGGTTGCAGTGTAGTGCCCCAAGGTTGTAGTGTAGTGCCCTAAGGTTGCAGTGTAGTGCCCTACGTTTGCAGTGTAGTGCCCTGAGGTTGTAGTGTAGTGCACTAAGGTTGCAGTGTAGTGCACTACGGTTGTAGTGTAGTGCCCGACGGTTGTAGTGTAGTGCTCTAAGGTTGCAGTGTAGTGCCCCAAGGTTGTAGTGTAGAGCCCTAAGGTTGCAGTGTAGTGCCCTAAGGTTGTAGTGTAGTGCCCTAAGGTTGTAGTGTAGTGCCTTAGTGTTTCAGTGTAGTGCCCTAAGGTTGTAGTGTAGTGCCTTACTGTTTCAGTGTAGTGCCTTACTGTTTCAGTGTAGTGCCCAAAGGTTGTAGTGTGGTGCCCTAAGGTTGCAGTGTAGTGCCCTAAGGTTGCAGTGTAGTGACCTAAGGTTGTAGTGTAGTGCCCTAAGTTTGCAGTGTAGTGCCCTAAGGTTGTAGTGTAGTGCCCTAAGTTTGCAGTGTAGTGCCCTAAGGTTGCAGTGTAGTGCCCTAAGGTTGCAGCGTAGTTCCCTAAGGTTGCAGTGTAGTGCCCTAGGGTTGTAGTGTAGTGCCCTACAGTTGTAGTGTAGTGCCCTAAGGTTGTAGTGTAGTGCCCTTCAGTTGTAGTGTAGTGCCCTACGGTTGTAGTGTAGTGCCCTACAGTTGCGGTGTAGTGCCCTAGGGTTGCAGTGTAATGCCCTACAATTGCAGTGTAGTGCCCTAAGGTTGCAGTGTAGTGCCCTAAGGTTGTAGTGTAGTGCCCTAAGGTTGTAGTGTAGTGCCTTACTGTTGCAGTGTAGTGCCCTAAGGTTGCAGTGTGGTGCCCTATTGTTGCAGTGTAGTGCCCTACGGTTGTAGTGTAGTGCCCTACGGTTGTAGTGTAGTGCCCTACGGTTGTAGTGTAGTGCCCTAAGGTTGTAGTGTAGTTCCCTACAGTTGTAGTGTAGTGCCCTACGGTTGCAGTGTAGTGCCCTACGGTTGCAGTGTAGTGCCCTAAGGTTGCAGTGTAGTGCCCTAAGGTTGCAGTGTAGTGCCCTAAGGTTGCAGTGTAGTGCCCTAAGGCTGCAGTGTAGTGCCCTAAGGTTGCAGTGTAGTGCCTTACTGTTTCAGTGTAGTGCCCTAAGGATGCAGTTTAGTGTCCTAAGGTTGTAGTGTAGTGCCCTAAGGTTGTAGTGTAGTGCCCTAAGGTTGCAGTGTTGTGCCCTACGGTTGTTGTGTAGTGCCTTACTGTTTCAGTGTAGTGCCCTAAGGATGCAGTGTAGTGTCCTAAGGTTGTAGTGTAGTGCCTTAAGGTTGCAGTGTAGTGCCCTACGTTTGTAGTGTAGTGCCCTACGGTTGTAGTGTAGTGCCCTACGGTTGTAGTGTAGTGCCCTACGGTTGTAGTGTAGTGCCCTACGGTTGTAGTGTAGTGCTCTAAGGTTGTAGTGTAGTGCCTTACGGTTGTAGTGTAGTGCCCTAATGTTGCAGTGTGGTGCCCTAAGGTTGCAGTGTAGTGCCCTAAGGTTGCAGTGTAGTGCCCTAGGGTTGCAGTGTAGTGCCTTACTGTTTCAGTGTAGTGCCCTAAGGTTGCAGTGTGGTGCCCTATTGTTGCAGTGTAGTGCCCTACGGTTGTAGTGTAGTGCCTTACTGTTGCAGTGTAGTGCCCTAAGGTTGCAGTGTGGTGCCCTATTGTTGCAGTGTAGTGCCCTACGGTTGTAGTGTAGTGCCCTACGGTTGTAGTATAGTGCCCTACGGTTGTAGTGTAGTGCCCTAAGGTTGTAGTGTAGTTCCCTACAGTTGTAGTGTAGTGCCCTACGGTTGCAGTGTAGTGCCCTAAGGTTGCAGTTTAGTGCCCTGAGGTTGCAGTGTAGTGCCCTAAGGTTGCAGTGTAGTGCCCTAAAGTTGCAGTGTAGTGCCCTACGGTTGCAGTGTAGTGCCCTACGGTTGCAGTGTAGTGCCCTAAGGTTGCAGTGTAGTGCCCTAAGGTTGCAGTGTAGTGCCCTAAGGCTGCAGTGTAGTGCCCTAAGGTTGCAGTGTAGTGCCTTACTGTTTCAGTGTAGTGCCCTAAGGATGCAGTTTAGTGTCCTAAGGTTGTAGTGTAGTGCCCTAAGGTTGTAGTGTAGTGCCCTAAGGTTGCAGTGTTGTGCCCTACGGTTGTAGTGTAGTGCCTTACTGTTTCAGTGTAGTGCCCTAAGGATGCAGTGTAGTGTCCTAAGGTTGTAGTGTAGTGCCCTAAGGTTGCAGTGTAGTGCCCTACGTTTGTAGTGTAGTGCCCTACGGTTGTAGTGTAGTGCCCTACGGTTGTAGTGTAGTGCCCTACGGTTGTAGTGTAGTGCCCTACGGTTGTAGTGTAGTGCTCTAAGGTTGTAGTGTAGTGCCTTACAGTTGTAGTGTAGTGCCCTAATGTTGCAGTGTGGTGCCCTAAGGTTGCAGTGTAGTGCCCTAAGGTTGCAGTGTAGTGCCCTAGGGTTGCAGTGTAGTGCCTTACTGTTTCAGTGTAGTGCCCTAAGGATGCAGTGTAGTGTCCTAAGGTTGTAGTGTAGTGCCCTAAGGTTGTAGTGTAGTGCCCTAAGGTTGCAGTGTTGTGCCCTACGGTTGTAGTGTAGTGCCTTACTGTTTCAGTGTAGTGCCCTAAGGATGCAGTGTAGTGCCCTAAGGTTGTAGTGTAGTGCCCTAAGGTTGCAGTGTAGTGCCCTACGTTTGTAGTGTAGTGCCCTACGGTTGTAGTGTAGTGCCCTAAGGTTGTAGTGTAGTGCCCTTCAGTTGTAGTGTAGTGCCCTATGGTTGTAGTGTAGTGCCCTACAGTTGTGGTGTAGTGCCCTAAGGTTGCAGTGTAATGCCCTTCAATTGCAGTGTAGTGCCCTAAGGTTGTAGCGTAGTGCCCTAAGGTTGCAGTGTAGTGCCCTAAGGTTGCAGTGTAGTGCCCTAAGGTTGCAGTGTAGTGCCCTAAGGTTGCAGTGTAGTGCTCTAAGTTTGTAGTGTAGTGCTCTACGGTCGCAGTGTAGTGCTCTAAGGTCACAGTGTAGTGCCCTAAGGTTGCAGTGTAGTGCCCTAATGTTGTAGTGTAGTGCTCTAAGGTTGCAGTGTAGTGCCCTACGGTTGTAGTGTAGTGCCTTACTGTTTCAGTGTAGTGCCCTAAGGTTGCAGTGTAGTGCCCCAAGGTTGTAGTGTAGTGCCCTAAGGTTGCAGTGTAGTGCCCTACGTTTGTAGTGTAGTGCACTACGGTTGTAGTGTAGTGCCCTAAGGTTGTAGTGTAGTGCCTTTCAGTTGTAGTGTAGTGCCCTATGGTTGTAGTGTAGTGCCCTACAGTTGTGGTGTAGTGCCCTAAGGTTGCAGTGTAATGCCCTACAATTGCAGTGTAGTGCCCTAAGGTTGTAGCGTAGTGCCCTAAGGTTGCAGTGTAGTGCCCTAAGGTTTCAGTGTAGTGCCCTAAGGTTGCAGTGTAGTGCTCTAAGGTTGTAGTGTAGTGCCCTACGGTCGCAGTGTAGTGCTCTAAGGTCGCAGTGTAGTGCCCTAAGGTTGCAGTGTAGTGCCCTAATGTTGTATTGTAGTGCTCTAAGGTTGCAGTGTAGTGCCCTACGGTTGTAGTGTAGTGCCTTACTGTTTCAGTGTAGTGCCCTAAGGTTGCAGTGTAGTGCCCCAAGGTTGTAGTGTAGTGCCCTAAGGTTGCAGTGTAGTGCCCTACGTTTGCAGTGTAGTGCCCTGAGGTTGTAGTGTAGTGCACTAAGGTTGCAGTGTAGTGCACTACGGTTGTAGTGTAGTGCCCGACGGTTGTAGTGTAGTGCTCTAAGGTTGCAGTGTAGTGCCCCAAGGTTGTAGTGTAGTGCCCTAAGGTTGTAGTGTAGTGCCTTAGTTTTTCAGTGTATTGCCCTAAGGTTGTAGTGTAGTGCCTTACTGTTTCAGTGTAGTGCCTTACTGTTTCAGTGTAGTGCCTTACTGTTTCAGTGTAGTGCCCTAAGGCTGCAGTGTAGTGCCCTAAGGTTGCAGTGTAGTGCCTTACTGTTTCAGTGTAGTGCCCTAAGGATGCAGTTTAGTGTCCTAAGGTTGTAGTGTAGTGCCCTAAGGTTGTAGTGTAGTGCCCTAAGGTTGCAGTGTTGTGCCCTACGGTTGCAGTGTAGTGCCTTACTGTTTCAGTGTAGTGCCCTAAGGATGCAGTGTAGTGTCCTAAGGTTGTAGTGTAGTGCCCTAAGGTTGCAGTGTAGTGCCCTACGTTTGTAGTGTAGTGCCCTACGGTTGTAGTGTAGTGCCCTACGGTTGTAGTGTAGTGCCCTACGGTTGTAGTGTAGTGCCCTACGGTTGTAGTGTAGTGCTCTAAGGTTGTAGTGTAGTGCCTTACAGTTGTAGTGTAGTGCCCTAATGTTGCAGTGTGGTGCCCTAAGGTTGCAGTGTAGTGCCCTAAGGTTGCAGTGTAGTGCCCTAGGGTTGCAGTGTAGTGCCTTACTGTTTCAGTGTAGTGCCCTAAGGATGCAGTGTAGTGTCCTAAGGTTGTAGTGTAGTGCCCTAAGGTTGTAGTGTAGTGCCCTAAGGTTGCAGTGTTGTGCCCTACGGTTGTAGTGTAGTGCCTTACTGTTTCAGTGTAGTGCCCTAAGGATGCAGTGTAGTGCCCTAAGGTTGTAGTGTAGTGCCCTAAGGTTGCAGTGTAGTGCCCTACGTTTGTAGTGTAGTGCCCTACGGTTGTAGTGTAGTGCCCTAAGGTTGTAGTGTAGTGCCCTTCAGTTGTAGTGTAGTGCCCTATGGTTGTAGTGTAGTGCCCTACAGTTGTGGTGTAGTGCCCTAAGGTTGCAGTGTAATGCCCTTCAATTGCAGTGTAGTGCCCTAAGGTTGTAGCGTAGTGCCCTAAGGTTGCAGTGTAGTGCCCTAAGGTTGCAGTGTAGTGCCCTAAGGTTGCAGTGTAGTGCCCTAAGGTTGCAGTGTAGTGCTCTAAGTTTGTAGTGTAGTGCTCTACGGTCGCAGTGTAGTGCTCTAAGGTCACAGTGTAGTGCCCTAAGGTTGCAGTGTAGTGCCCTAATGTTGTAGTGTAGTGCTCTAAGGTTGCAGTGTAGTGCCCTACGGTTGTAGTGTAGTGCCTTACTGTTTCAGTGTAGTGCCCTAAGGTTGCAGTGTAGTGCCCCAAGGTTGTAGTGTAGTGCCCTAAGGTTGCAGTGTAGTGCCCTACGTTTGTAGTGTAGTGCACTACGGTTGTAGTGTAGTGCCCTAAGGTTGTAGTGTAGTGCCTTTCAGTTGTAGTGTAGTGCCCTATGGTTGTAGTGTAGTGCCCTACAGTTGTGGTGTAGTGCCCTAAGGTTGCAGTGTAATGCCCTACAATTGCAGTGTAGTGCCCTAAGGTTGTAGCGTAGTGCCCTAAGGTTGCAGTGTAGTGCCCTAAGGTTTCAGTGTAGTGCCCTAAGGTTGCAGTGTAGTGCTCTAAGGTTGTAGTGTAGTGCCCTACGGTCGCAGTGTAGTGCTCTAAGGTCGCAGTGTAGTGCCCTAAGGTTGCAGTGTAGTGCCCTAATGTTGTATTGTAGTGCTCTAAGGTTGCAGTGTAGTGCCCTACGGTTGTAGTGTAGTGCCTTACTGTTTCAGTGTAGTGCCCTAAGGTTGTAGTGTAGTGCACTAAGGTTGCAGTGTAGTGCACTACGGTTGTAGTGTAGTGCCCTACGTTTGCAGTGTAGTGCCCTGAGGTTGTAGTGTAGTGCACTAAGGTTGCAGTGTAGTGCACTACGGTTGTAGTGTAGTGCCCGACGGTTGTAGTGTAGTGCTCTAAGGTTGCAGTGTAGTGCCCCAAGGTTGTAGTGTAGTGCCCTAAGGTTGTAGTGTAGTGCCTTAGTTTTTCAGTGTAGTGCCCTAAGGTTGTAGTGTAGTGCCTTACTGTTTCAGTGTAGTGCCTTACTGTTTCAGTGTAGTGCCTTACTGTTTCAGTGTAGTGCCCAAAGGTTGTAGTGTGGTGCCCTAAGGTTGCAGTGTAGTGCCCTAAGGTTGCAGTGTAGTGCCCTAAGGTTGTAGTGTAGTGCCCTAAGTTTGCATTGTAGTGCCCTAAGGTTGTAGTGTAGTGCCCTAAGTTTGAAGTGTAGTGCCCTAAGGTTGCAGTGTAGTGCCCTAAGGTTGCAGTGTAGTTCTCTAAGGTTGCAGTGTAGTGCCCTAGGGTTGAAGTGTAGTGCCCTACAGTTGTAGTGTAGTGCCCTAAGGTTGTAGTGTAGTGCCCTTCAGTTGTAGTGTAGTGCCCTACGGTTGTAGTGTAGTGCCCTACAGTTGCGGTGTAGTGCCCTAGGGTTGCAGTGTAATGCCCTACAATTGCAGTGTAGTGCCCTAAGGTTGCAGTGTCCTGCCCTACGGTTGTAGTGTAGTGCCCTAAGGTTGCAGTGTCTTGCCCTACGGTTTTAGTGTAGTGCCCTAAGGTTGCAGTGTAGTGCCCTAAGGTTGTAGTGTAGTGCCCTAAGGTTGTAGTGTAGTGCCTTACTGTTGCAGTGTAGTGCCCTAAGGTTGCAGTGTGGTGCCCTATTGTTGCAGTGTAGTGCCCTACGGTTGTAGTGTAGTGCCCTACGGTTGTAGTGTATTGCCCTACGGTTGTAGTGTAGTGCCCTAAGGTTGTAGTGTAGTTCCCTACAGTTGTAGTGTAGTGCCCTACGGTTGCAGTGTAGTGCCCTAAGTTTGCAATGTAGTGCCCTAAGGTTGAGGTGTAGTGCCCTGCGGTTGCAGTGTAGTGCCCTACGGTTGCAGTGTAGTGCCCTAAGGTTGCAGTGTAGTGCCCTAAGGTTGCAGTGTAGTGCCCTAAGGTTGCAGTGTAGTGCCCTAAGGTTGCAGTGTAGTGCCTTACTGTTTCAGTGTAGTGCCCTAAGGATGCAGTGTAGTGTCCTAAGATTGTAGTGTAGTGCCCTAAGGTTGTAGTGTAGTGCCCTAAGGTTGTAGTGTTGTGCCCTACGGTTGTAGTGTAGTGCCTTACTGTTTCAGTGTAGTGCCCTATGGTTGTAGTGTAGTGCCCTACAGTTGTGGTGTAGTGCCCTAAGGTTGCAGTTTAATGCCCTACAATTGCAGTGTAGTGCCCTAAGGTTGTAGCGTAGTGCCCTAAGGTTGCAGTGTAGTGCCCTAAGGTTGCAGTGTAGTGCCCTAAGGTTGCAGTGTAGTGCTCTAAGGTTGTAGTGTAGTGCCCTAAGGTTGTAGTGTAGTGCCCTACTGTTGCAGTGTAGTGCCCTACGGTTGTAGTGTAGTGCCCTACGGTTGTAGTGTAGTGCCCTACGGTTGTAGTGTAGTGCCCTAAGGTTGTAGTGTAGTGCCCTACAGTTGTAGTGTAGTGCCCTACGGTTGCAGTGTAGTGCCCTAAGTTTGCAATGTAGTGCCCTAAGGTTGAGGTGTAGTGCCCTAAGGTTGCAGTGTAGTGCCCTAAGGTTGCAGTTTAGTGCCCTGAGGTTGCATTGTAGTGCCCTAAGGTTGCAGTGTAGTGCCCTACAGTTGCAGTGTAGTGTAGTGCCCTAAGGTTGCAGTGTAGTGCCCTAAGGTTGCAGTGTAGTGCCCCAAGGTTGTAGTGTAGTGCCCTAAGGTTGTAGTGTAGTGCCTTAGTTTTTCAGTGTAGTGCCCTAAGGTTGTAGTGTAGTGCCTTACTGTTTCAGTGTAGTGCCTTACTGTTTCAGTGTAGTGCCTTACTGTTTCAGTGTAGTGCCCTAAGGCTGCAGTGTAGTGCCCTAAGGTTGCAGTGTAGTGCCTTACTGTTTCAGTGTAGTGCCCTAAGGATGCAGTTTAGTGTCCTAAGGTTGTAGTGTAGTGCCCTAAGGTTGTAGTGTAGTGCCCTAAGGTTGCAGTGTTGTGCCCTACGGTTGTAGTGTAGTGCCTTACTGTTTCAGTGTAGTGCCCTAAGGATGCAGTGTAGTGTCCTAAGGTTGTAGTGTAGTGCCCTAAGGTTGCAGTGTAGTGCCCTACGTTTGTAGTGTAGTGCCCTACGGTTGTAGTGTAGTGCCCTACGGTTGTAGTGTAGTGCCCTACGGTTGTAGTGTAGTGCCCTACGGTTGTAGTGTAGTGCTCTAAGGTTGTAGTGTAGTGCCTTACAGTTGTAGTGTAGTGCCCTAATGTTGCAGTGTGGTGCCCTAAGGTTGCAGTGTAGTGCCCTAAGGTTGCAGTGTAGTGCCCTAGGGTTGCAGTGTAGTGCCTTACTGTTTCAGTGTAGTGCCCTAAGGATGCAGTGTAGTGTCCTAAGGTTGTAGTGTAGTGCCCTAAGGTTGTAGTGTAGTGCCCTAAGGTTGCAGTGTTGTGCCCTACGGTTGTAGTGTAGTGCCTTACTGTTTCAGTGTAGTGCCCTAAGGATGCAGTGTAGTGCCCTAAGGTTGTAGTGTAGTGCCCTAAGGTTGCAGTGTAGTGCCCTACGTTTGTAGTGTAGTGCCCTACGGTTGTAGTGTAGTGCCCCTAAGGTTGTAGTGTAGTGCCCTTCAGTTGTAGTGTAGTGCCCTATGGTTGTAGTGTAGTGCCCTACAGTTGTGGTGTAGTGCCCTAAGGTTGCAGTGTAATGCCCTTCAATTGCAGTGTAGTGCCCTAAGGTTGTAGCGTAGTGCCCTAAGGTTGCAGTGTAGTGCCCTAAGGTTGCAGTGTAGTGCCCTAAGGTTGCAGTGTAGTGCCCTAAGGTTGCAGTGTAGTGCTCTAAGTTTGTAGTGTAGTGCTCTAAGGTTGCAGTGTAGTGCTCTAAGGTCACAGTGTAGTGCCCTAAGGTTGCAGTGTAGTGCCCTAATGTTGCAGTGTAGTGCTCTAAGTTTGCAGTGTAGTGCCCTACGGTTGTGCCTTAGTGTAGTGCTCTAAGGTCACAGTGTAGTGCCCTAAGGTTGCAGTGTAGTGCCCTAAGGTTGTAGTGTAGTGCTCTAAGGTTGCAGTGTAGTGCCCTACGGTTGTAGTGTAGTGCCTTACTGTTTCAGTGTAGTGCCCTAAGTTGCAGTGTAGTGCCCTAAGGTTGTAGTGTAGTGCCCTAAGGTTGCAGTGTAGTGCCCTAAGGTTGCAGTGTAGTGCCTACGGTTGTAGTGTAGTGCCCTAAGGTTGTAGTGTAGTGCCTTTCTAAGGTTGTAGTGTAGTGCCCTATGGTAGTCAGTGTAGTGCCCTACAGTTGTGGTGTAGTGCCCTAAGGTTGCAGTGTAATGCCCTACAATTGCAGTGTAGTGCCCTAAGGTTGTAGCGTAGTGCCCTAAGGTTGCAGTGTAGTGCCCTAAGGTTTCAGTGTAGTGCCCTAAGGTTGCAGTGTAGTGCTCTAAGGTTGTAGTGTAGTGCCCTACTGTTGCAGTGTAGTGCCCTAAGGTTGCAGTGTAGTGCCCTAAGGTTGCAGTGTAGTGCCTTACGGTTGTAGTGTAGTGCCCTAAGGTTGTAGTGTAGTGCTCTAAGGTTGCAGTGTAGTGCCTTAAGGTTGTAGTGTAGTGCCTTACTGTTTCAGTGTAGTGCCCAGTGTAGTGCCCTAAGGTTGTAGTGTAGTGCACTAAGGTTGCAGTGTAGTGCACTGTAGTGCCTTTGTTTCAGTGTAGTGCCCAAAGGTTGTAGTGTAGTGCTCTAAGGTTGCAGTGTAGTGCCCTAAGGTTGCAGTGTAGTGCCCTAAGGTTGTAGTGTAGTGCCTAAGTTTTGCATTGTAGTGCCCTAAGGTTGTAGTGTAGTGCCCTACTGTTTGAAGTGTAGTGCCCTACTGTTTCAGTGTAGTGCCTACTGTTGCAGTGTAGTTCCCTAAAGGTTGCAGTGTAGTGCCCTAAGGTTGCAGTGTAGTGCCCTAAGGTTGTAGTGTAGTGCCCTAGGTTGGTTGTACGGTGTGTAGTGCCCTACAGTTGCAGTGTAGTGCCCTAAGGTTGTAGTGTAGTGCCCTAAGTTTGCAGTGTAGTGCCCTAAGGTTGCAGTGTGGTGCCCTAAGGTTGCAGTGTAGTGCCTAAGGTTGCAGTGTAGTGCCCTACGGTTGTAGTGTAGTGCCCTACGGTTTGTAGTGTAGTGCCCCTAAGGTTGTGAGTGTAGTGCCCTAAGGTTGTAGTGTAGTGCCTTACTGTTGCAGTGTAGTGCCCTAAGGTTGCAGTGTAGTGCCCTATTGTTGCAGTGTAATGCCCCTACGGTTGCAGTGTAGTGCCCTAAGGTTGCAGTGTAGTGCCCTGCCCTACGGTTGTAGTGTAGTTCCCTAAGGTTGCAGTGTAGTGCCCTACGGTTGCAGTGTAGTGCCCTAAGGTTGCAATGTAGTGCCCTAAGGTTGTAGTGTAGTGCCCTAAGGTTGTAGTGTAGTGCCCTAAGGTTGCAGTGTAGTGCCCTAAGGTTGCAGTGTAGTGCCCTAAGGTTGCAGTGTAGTGCCCTAAGGTTGTGGTGTAGTTGCCCTAAGGTTGCAGTGTAGTGCCTTACTGTTTCAGTGTAGTGCCCCTAAAGGTTGTAGTGTAAGTGCCCTTGCCCTAAGGTTGCAGTGTAGTGCCCTAAGGTTGTAGTGTTGTGCCCTACTAAGGTTGTTTCAGTGTAGTGCCCTATGGTTGTAGGTTGCCCTACAGTTGTGGTGTAGTGTGCCCTAAGGTTGCAGTGTAATGCCCTACAATTGTGCCCTACTGTTGCAGTGGTGCCCTACGGTTGTAGTAGTGTAGTGCCCTAAGGTTGTAGTGTAGTGCTCTACGGTTGTAGTGTAGTGCCCTATAAGGTTGTAGTGTAGTGCCCTACAGTTGTAGTGTAGTGCCCCTACGGTTGTAGTGTAGTGCCCTACGTTTGTAGTGTAGTGCCCTAAGGTTGTAGTGTAGTGCCCTAAGGTTGCAGTGTAGTGCCCTAAGGTTGCAGTTTAGTGCCCTAAGTTTGTTGCATTGTTAGTGCCCTAAGGTTGCAGTGTAGTGCCCTAAGGTTGCAGTTTAGTTGAGTTGCATTGTAGTGCCTAAGGTTGCAGTGTAGTGCCCTACAGTTGCAGTGTAGTGTAGTGCCCTAAGGTTGAGGTGTAGTGCCCTAAGGTTGCAGTGTAGTGCCCTAAAGGTTGTACTACAGTTGCAGTACAGTGTGCCCTAAGGTTGCAGTGTAGTGCCCCCTAAGGTTGCAGTGTAGTGCCCCTAAGGTTGAAAGTGCTGAGTGTAATTACCCCTAAGGTTGCAGTGTAGTGCCTAAGGTTGCAGTGTAGTGCCTAAGGTTGCAGTGTAGTGCCCTAAGGTCACAGTGTAGTGCCCTAAGGTTGCACCAGGGACCATGGTCAAAAGTAGTGCACTACATAGGGAATAGGGTGCCATTTGTGAAGCCCCCTCAGTCCTCCGTGGCTGGTTGGTTTTTTGTTGTTTTTCAGGCGACAGGCTGGGAGATTGGACTGTCATAATCTATGGGTCTGAGTTATAAGTGTTTCTCACCCAAACCAGTTTCCCTCCCTCCCTCCCTCCCTCCCTCCCTCCCTCCCTCCCTCCCTCCCTCCCTCCCTCCCTCCCTCCCTCCCTCCCTCCTCCCTCCCTCCTCCCTCCTCCCTCCCTCCGCTCTCTGATTCTTTTTCACACTCTTTCTCTTTCTCCTCACTGCCATGATGTCCCGCTCTCTCCTTCTCTCTCCTTCTCTCTCCGCCCTTCTCTCTCTTTTCTCAGTCCCTTATAGTTACCTGTTTCTTTTGCAGTGTAGTGCCCTATGGATACAGTGTAGTGCCCTAAGGTTGCATTGTAGTGCACTAAGGTTGCAGTGTAGTGCCCTAAGGTTGCAGTGTAGTGCCCTACGGTTGCAGTGTAGTGCTCTAAGGTTGCAGTTTAGTGCCCTGAGGTTGCAGTGTAGTGTCTAAGGTTGCAGTGCAGTGCCCCTACGGTTGCAGTGTAGTGCCCTAAGGTTGCACCAGGGACCATGGTCAAAAGTAGTGCACTACATAGGGAATAGGGTGTCATTTATAAAGCCCCCTCAGTCCTCCGTGGCTGGTTGGTTTGTTGTTGTTTTTCAGGCGACAGGCTGGGAGATTGGACTGTCATAATCTATGGGTCTGAGTTATAAGTGTTTCTCACCCAAACCAGTTTCCCTCCCCTCCCTCCCTCCCTCCCTCCCTCCCTCCCTCCCTCCCTCCCTCCCCCTCCCTCCCTCCCTCCCTCCCTCCCTCCCCTCCCTCCCTCCCTCCTCCTCAGCTCTCTGCTTCTTTTTCACACTCTTTCTCCCTCACTGTCACTTGATGTCCTTCTCTCTCCTCCTTTCTCTCTCTTTTTCTCTGCCCTGCTTCCTCTACATGAAGGATATGGTTGGCAGTGGGTTCCTTCCATTCCTCTATCAATCACCACAACAACCAGCAAGCCTGTCGGCCTTCACCGTGGTTCAGCCAATATGAAGACAGCCTTCTGGTACCATTTATAACTCAGCCATAACCACACCAATAAGCAATACTCAAAAAGTACAGGTTGTGCTTTGGTCTCTCTCTCTCTCTCTCTGTGTCTCTCTTCTCCCCTCTATCCTCTGCCTCCCTCTCTCTCTCTCTCTCTCTCTCTCTCTCTCTCTCTCCCTCTCTCTCTCTCTCTTCCTCTCTCTCTATCTCTGCCTCCCTCTCTCTCTCTCTCTCTCTCTCTCTCTCTCTTCTCTCTCTCTCTCTCTCTCTCTCTCTCTCTCTTCCTCTCTCTATACTCTGCCTCCCTCTCTCTCTCTCTCTCTCTCTCTCTCTCTCTCTCTCTCTCTCTCTCTCTCTCTCTCTCTCTCTCTCTCTCTCTCTCTCTCCCTCTCTCTCTCTCTCTTCCTCCCTCTCTATCTCTCCCTCTCTCTCTCTCTCTCTCTCTCTCTCTCTCTCTCTCTCTCTCTCTCTCTCTCTCTCTCTCTCTCTCTCTTCTCTCTCTCTCTCCTCTGCCTCCTTTCCCCTCTCTCTCAAGCTTTTTAAGAGCAACAGAAGAAGATTATTCAAACTTTGTAGAAGCTATGATCCCAAGCCTGTTCTTTAGCAAACAATTAAGCTTTAGAGCAAGGAGTCCACTCCAAATAAAATGGAAGACAAAGGACCCAGAGTGTATGTACACTGAGGATCCTTTCAGCTTTAAAGAGCAGTCTAACCTGTAATGTTATAAAGGTGAGAAAGACAGACGGAAGACAAAGAGAGGCGGAGGGGAGGAATAATCAGGATCCTTCAAGCTTTTTAAACAACGGTTCCTGGAATTCAGTATAGAGTGAAAATACATTTTAAGACAGGAAGGTGAGAAGGGAGGGTAAAGAATAATAGTACCTGGAATTGAATACAGAGGCAAGGGGGAAGGAAAGGAGAGATGGAGGAGAGAAGGAGGTGAGAAGGGGAGGAAGTGGATCATGGAGATGGATGAGGAAAAGGTAGAGGAAGGGATGAGGGATGAGAGGGATGAAGGAAAGAAATGTGAGGGAAGAGAGGGATGAGAGAGGAAAAGTGAGAGGAAGAGGAAAGGGATGAGAGGGGAAGGGGAGAGGAAGAGAGGGATGAGAGGAAGAAAGGGAGGAGGAAGAGAGAGATGAGAGGGAAAGGAGAGGAAGAGAGGGATGAGGAGGGGAAAAGGGGGAGGAAGAGGGATGAGAGAGGAAAGGGAGAGGAAGAGAGGGATGAGAGGGGAAAGGGAGAGGAAGAGAGGGATGAGAGAGGAAAAGGGGGAGAGGAAGAGAGGGATAGAGAGGGGAAAAGGTAGAGAGGGATGAGAGGGAAAAGTGAGAGGATGGGAAAATGGAGAGG
>NC_088231.1:27602948-27695835 GCF_036934945.1 Oncorhynchus masou masou
GCTGTAGGGGCTGATCTGGTAGATGTCTAGATCACCAGTGGAAGCTGTAGGGGCTGATCTGGTAGATGTCTAGATCACCCAGTGGAAACGCTCAGGGGCTGATCTGGTAGATGTCTAGATCACCCAGTGGAAACGCTGTAGGGGGCTGATCTGGCAGATGTCTAGATCACCCACTGGAAACGCTGTAGGGGGCTGATCTGGCAGATGTCTAGACCACCCAGTGGAAACGCTGTAGGGGCTGATCTGGCAGATGTCTAGATCACCCAGTGGAAACGCTGTAGGGGGCTGATCTGGTAGATGTCTAGATCACCCACTGGGAAGGGGCTGATCTGGCAGATGTCTAGATACCCACTGGAAACGCTGAGGGCTGATCTGGTAGATGTCTAGATCACCCACTGGAAACGCTGTAGGGGGCTGATCTGGTAGATGTCTAGATCACCCAGTGGAAACGCTGTAGGAGGCTGATCTGGTAGATGTCTAGATCACCCAGTGGAAACGTTGTAGGGGGCTGATCTGGTAGAAGATCACCCAGTGGAAACGCCAGGGGGCTGATCTGGTAGATGTCTAGATCACCCAGTGGAAACGCTGTAGGGGCTGATCTGATGTCTCGTCCACCCAGTGGAAACGCTGTAGGGGGCTGATCTGGCCCTTTTGTAGAACAACGTTACTGGGCCCGTCCCTCACCGCGCTCCAGTGGAGACCTGCCAGCTGCGTTACTGGGCCCGTCCTCACCGCGCTCCAGTAGAGACCTGCCAGCTGCGTTACTGGGCCCGTCCCTCACCCCGCTCCAGTAGAGACCTGCCAGCTGCAAGTTACTGGGCCCGTCCTCACCCCGCTCCAGTAGAGACTGCCAGCTGCGTTACGTCCCTCACCGTGCTCCAGTAGAGACCTGCCAGCTGCGTTACTGGGCCCGTCCTCACCCCGCTCCAGTAGAGACCTGCCAGCTGCGTTACTGGGCCCGTCCCTCACCGCGCTCCAGTAGAGACCTGCCAGCTGCGTTACTGGGCCCGTCCTCACCCCGCTCCAGTAGAGACCTGCCAGCTGCGTTACTGGGCCCATCCATCACCGCGCTCCAGTAGAGACCTACCAGCTGCCTGGGCCCATCCCTCACCGCGCTCCAGTAGAGACCTGCCAGCTCGTTACTGGGCCGTCCCTCACCGCGCCCAGTAGAGACCTGCCAGCTGCGTTACCTGGGCCCGTCCCTCACCGCGCTCCAGTAGAGACCTGCCAGCTGCGTTACTGGGCCCGTCCCTCACCGCGCTCCAGTAGAGACCTGCTAGCTGCGTTACTGGGCCCGTCCCTCACCGTGCTCCAGTAGAGACCTGCTAGCTGCGTTACTGGGCCCGTCCCTCACCGCGCTCCAGTAGAGACCTGCTAGCTGGGTTACTGGGCCCGTCCCTCACCGTGCTCCAGTAGAGACCTGCTAGCTGGGTTACTGGGCCCGTCCCTCACCGTGCTCCAGTAGAGACCTGCTAGCTGCGTTACTGGGCTGGTCCCTCACTGCGCTCCAGTAGAGACCTGCTAGCTGCGTTACTGGGCCCGTCCCTCATCGTGCTCCAGTAGAGACCTGCCAGCTGCGTTACTGGGCCCGTCCCTCACCGTGCTCCAGTAGACTCTAGCTGGGTTACTGGGCCCATCCTCACCGTGCTCCAGCAGACCTGCCAGCTGCGCACTGGGCCCATCCTCACCGTGCTCCAGTAGAGACCTGCTAGCTGGGCAAGCACTGGGGTTGACACCCAGCCTCCTGTTGGCTCTGGTCCTTTGATCGGGGGCTATGTAACAGTTGAGTAATCAGAACATATGGTTCCTCCCCAGCTAGTACCAGGCCTGTTTCAAGCCTGCCTGTTTAACCAGAACTAGGCGGTGGCTCACCACGTCTGTGCATCTGAGGCAGCTGGTCTGTAATACTGTAGGGAGGATTAGCTGTGTTTAAACACATCTGAAGAGGTTATGTTTTGGAAAGCTGTATTGTAGAGTGGTGGTGTGTGTTTGATTTCAGAACACATTCCCAGCGGTGTTCTATTCTGGAATTCTGCGGCGAGCGGAATGTTTTGTAGACAATGGATGGAACAGCTTAGACGTCCTTCTTAAAATGACATCCTGTTCTCTGTAGCGATGAGACCTGGTGTGAGATGGACGGACCTGCTACGACCTCTCGGTTGTAGAGTGGCTTTGGGAACTGTTGAGTATCTGTCACGTGTCATTACAAAAAAACATTGAGTTCTGTGTGGGCAGTCAAGCAGTATCAGTGTTAACCTTCATTTATATAGCCAGCCAATGTTTGATCCTAAGGGTCTAGTCCAGCTATATCTAGGGTCTAGTGGTATAGATGGGTCTAGTCTAGCTATATCTAGGGTCTAGTCTAGCTATATCTAGGGTCTAGTGGTATAGATGGGTCTAGTCTAGCTATATCTAGGGTCTAGTGGTATAGAGGGGTCTAGTCTAGCTATATCTAGGGTCTAGTCCAGCTATATCTAGGGTCTAGTGGTATAGAGGGGTCTAGTCTAGCTATATCTAGGGTCTAGTGGTATAGATGGGTGTATTTATATCTAGGGCCTAGTGGTATAGATGGGTCTAGTCTAGTGGTATAGATGGGTCTAGTGGTGTAGTCTAGCTATATATAGGGTCTAGTGGTATAGATGGGTCTAGTCTAGCTATATCTAGGGCCTAGTGGTATCGATGGGTGTATTTATATCTAGGGGTATAGATGGGTCTAGTCTAGTGGTATAGATGGGTCGAGTGGTGTAGTCTAGTTATATCTAGGGCCTAGTGGTATAGATGGGTCTAGTCTAGTGGTATAGATGGGTGTAGTCTAGCTATATCTAGGGTCTAGTGGTATATATGGGTCTAGTCTAGTGGTATATATGGGTCTAGTCTAGTGGTATATATGGGTCTAGTCTAGTGGTATAGATGGGTCTAGTGGTATAGATGGGTCTAGTGGTATAGATGGGTGTAGTCTAGTGGTATAGATGGGTGTAGTCTAATGGTATAGATGGGTGTAGTCTAGTTATATCTAGGGCCTAGTTGTATAGATGGGTGTAGTCTAGCTATATCTAGGGTCTAGTGGTATAGGTGGGTGTAGTCTAGTGGTATAGATGGGTCTAGTCTAGTGGTATAGATGGGTGTAGTCTAGTGGTATAGATGGGTGTAGTCTAGCTATATATAGGGCCTAGTGGTATAGATGGGTGTAGTCTAGTGGTATAGATGGGTGTAGTCTAGTGGTATAGATGGGTGTAGTCTAGTGGTATAGATGGGTCTAGTCTAGTGGTATAGATGGGTCTAGTCTAGTGGTATAGATGGGTCTAGTCTAGTGGTATAGATGGGTCTAGTCTAGTGGTATAGATGGGTCTAGTCTAGTGGTATAGATGGGTCTAGTCTAGTGGTATAGATGGGTCTAGTCTAGCTATATCTAGGGTCTAGTGGTATAGATGGGTCTAGTCTAGTGGTATAGATGGGTCTAGTCTAGTGGTATAGATGGGTCAAGTCTAGTGGTATAGATGGGTCAAGTCTAGTGGTATAAATGGGTCTAGTCTAGTGGTATAGATGGGTCTAATGGTATAGATGAGTCTAATGGTATAGATGGGTGTAGTCTAGTGGTATAGATGGGTCTAGTCTAGTGGTATAGATGGGTCCAGTGGTATAGATGGGTCTAGTCTAGTGGTATAGATGGGTCTGGTCCAGGGGTATAGATGGGTCTGGTCCAGTGGTATAGATGGGTCTAGTCTAGTGGTATAGATGGGTCTGGTCCAGTGGTATAGATGGGTCTGGTCTAGTTATATCTAGGTCCTAGTTGTGTAGATGGGTGTAATCTAGTTAGATGGGTCTAGTTATATCTAGGTCCTAGTTGTATAGATGGGTGTAGTCTAGTTATATCTAGGGCCTAGTTGTATAGATGGGTGTAGTCTAGTGGTATAGATGGGTCTAGTCTAGTTATATCTAGGGTCTAGTGGTATAGATGGGTCTAGTCTAGCTATATCTAGGGTCTAGTGGTATAGATGGGTCTAGTCTAGTGGTATATATGGGTCTAGTCTAGTGGTATAGATGGGTCTGGTCCAGTGGTATAGATGGGTCTGGTCCAGTGGTATAGATGGGTCTGGTCCAGTGGTATAGATGGGTCTGGTCCAGTGGTATAGATGGGTCTGGTCCAGTGGTATAGATGGGTCTGGTCTAGTTATATCTAGGTCCTAGTTGTGTAGATGGGTGTAATCTAGTTAGATGGGTCTAGTTATATCTAGGTCCTAGTTGTATAGATGGGTGTAGTCTAGTTATATCTAGGGCCTAGTTGTATAGATGGGTGTAGTCTAGTGGTATAGATGGGT
This sequence comes from Oncorhynchus masou masou, assembly GCF_036934945.1. Lineage (NCBI taxonomy): Eukaryota > Metazoa > Chordata > Actinopteri > Salmoniformes > Salmonidae > Oncorhynchus > Oncorhynchus masou. Next base: position 27,607,268 of record NC_088231.1, read on the forward strand.
GTAGTCTAATTATATCTAGGGTCTAGTGGTATAGATGGGTGTAGTCTAGTTAGATGGGTCCAGTTATATCTAGGTCCTAGTTGTATAGATGGGTGTAGTCTCGTTATATCTAGGGCCTAGTTGTATAGATGGGTGTAGTCTAGTGGTATAGATGGGTCTAGTCTAGTTATATCTAGGTCCTAGTGGTATAGATGGGTCTAGTCTAGTGGTATAGATGGGTGTAGTCTAGTTAGATGGGTCTAGTTATATCTAGGTCCTAGTTGTATAGATGGGTATAGTCCAGTGGTATAGATGGGTCTAGTCTAGTTAGATGGGTCTAGTTATATCTAGGGCCTAGTTGTATAGATGGGTGTAGTCCAGTGTTATAGATGGGTGTAGTCTAGTTATATCTAGGTCCTAGTGGTATAGATGGGTGTAGTCTAGTTATATCTAGAGGAAAAAGGGGGATTCTTGCAAGCTGAAGAAAACCATCCCAACCGTGAAGCACTGGGGTGGCAGCATCATGTTGTGGGGGTGGCAGCATCATGTTGTGGGGGTGGCAGCATCATGTTGTGGGGGTGGCAGCATCATGTTGTGGGGGTGCTGCTGCAGGAGGGACTGGTGCACCTCACAAAATAGTTGGCATCATGAGGTAGGAAAATTATGTGGATATATTGAAGCAACATCTCAAGACATCAGCCAGGAAGTTAAAGCTTGGTCGCAAATGGGTCTTCCAAATGGACAATGACCATACTTCCAAAGTTGTGGCAAAATGACTTAATTAATGTATTGGATTGGCCATCACAAAGCCCTGACCTCAATCCTATCAAAAATATGTTGGCATAATGGAAAAAGCCTGTGCGAGAAAGGAGGCCTACAAACCTGACTCAGTTACACCAGCTCTGTCAGGAGGAATGAGCCAAAATGCACCCAACTTATTGTGGGAAGCTTGTGGAAGCCTACCTAAAAGTTTGACCCAAGTTAAACAATTTAAAGGCAATTTAAAGGCAACGCTACCAACTACTAATGTAAACTTCTGACCCACTGGCAATGTGATGAAAGAATTACAAGCTGAAATAAATAATTCTCTCTACTATTATTCTGACATGTCACATTCTTAAAGTGGTGATCCTAACTGACCTAAGACTTTTTACAGGAATAAATGTCAGGAATTGTGAAAAATTAGTTTAAATGTATTTGGCTAAGGTGTATGTAAACTTCCGACTTCAACTGGTTGTGTGTGTGTGTGTATATATATATGAGTTAATTGGTCTATTAATTTCTAATATTAGGGCCAAGTGGTATAGAAATGACATGAGCAGGTAAGCCAGTGGAAAGTTGTCTGGCATTTGAGTGAAGGACACACAGGTATGTACTCTCTCTGACGCACACACAGCACACACACACACAGTACACACCGTACACACCGTACACACCGTACACACACACACAGTACACACCGTACACACACACACACACACAGTACACACACACCGTCTCAGAGAGATGTTCACTCAGACAGTGTCACTTTATCCGTGCGTGACACATTGACATTTCCACCCTGGCAGTGTACCGTGTTCCATCCCCTCTGCTGCTCTGATCTATCCTTCTCACACCGTCTGTCTACTCTGGTCTGTCCTGTCTGTCTGTCTCTCTGTCTGTCTGATCTATCCTTCTCACACCGTCTGTCTGATCTATCCTTCTCACACCGTCTGTCTAATCTGATATGCCCGTCTGTCTGATATGCCCGTCTGTCTGATATGCCCGTCTGTCTGTCTGTCTGATATGCCCGTCTGTCTGTCTGTCTGATATGCCCGTCTGTCTGTCTATCTGTCTGATATGCCCGTCTGTCTGTCTGTCTGATATGCCCGTCTGTCTGTCTGTCTGATATGCCCGTCTGTCTGTCTGTCTGATATGCCCGTCTGTCTGTCTCTCTGTCTGTCTGTCTACTGCTCTGATCTATCCTCTCTCTGTCTTTACCTACCTACCTACCTACTGCTCTGATCGATCCTTCTCTGTCCTGTCTGTCTGTCTGTCTCTACCTACCTACCTCCCTACCGCTCTGATCTTCTCTCCGTTAACACATGACATCTGAAAAACTACATCATGTACACAAATGATCAAATCCAGACAGTCATTGAAGTAGGTCAATGTGGTTATTGGTCATATCCTGAACACAGCTGCCCAGTCCCAAATCAATCCCGAGCCCTATACACTCTGCGCTGGTTACCCAGACACGTATTAAACCCAGTACTGGACTTAAAGGCCCAATGAAGCTGTTATCATTCTCATATCAAATCCTTTCTGGCTAACAGTTAAGTTCCTTACTGTAATAGTTTTCCATTAAAATGGTCAAAAACAAACAGTTTTTTTTCCTAAAAGAAATGTCTCAAGCAGGAGTATTGCTAAGACTGCCTGGGAGCGTTCTGAGTGAGTGACCTAATTGGGGGGAGGAGCTAATGGGAGGGATATCTAACTTGAAAACTACCTTTTTATTGGCAGAGAGGTATGGAACTCTTTGTTATTGGTCTATTAACTTATACTGCCTGGTGATGTCACCAGGCAAGCTGAAACCTGCTGTTTAGAAGGTCCTGTGTAGATTGTATTTTCAAACAGCAACAATATTTTATAAAAAATAAAATAAAAATACCTTTATTTAACCAGGTAGGTCGGTTGAGAACAAGTTCTCATTTACAACTGCGACCTGGCCAAGATTAAGCAAAACAGTGCGACAAAAACAACAACAGAGTTACCCATGGAGTAAACAAACATACAGTCAATAACACAATATAAACAAATAAAGTCTATATACAATGTGTGTAAATGGTGTGAGGAGGTAAGGCCATAAATAGTGATAGATGAGCAGATGCTGTTGTGCAAGTAGAAATACTGGTGTACAAATGTCATGAATTATGTTGTCAGTGTTCATAAACATTTCAGTTAAACTACTCTGTCTGTTCATCAGGATTTATACTGATGGAAATGAAACAGACGGAGGCCCAGCTAAAATAGTCAGGTTTATTCACGAGAGCGCTGGTCTGTTGAACAAAACTATTCATTTTATACTGGCTTCTCACGCGCACACATTCACACAAACATGCGCACATTCACACACACATTCACACGCACATTCACACAAACATGCTCACACGCACATTCACACAAACATGTTCACACGCACATTCACACAAACATGCTCACACGCACACTCACACAAACATGCTCACACGCACACTCACACAAACATGCTCACACGCACACTCACACAAACATGTTCACACGCACACTCACACAAACATGTTCACACGCACATTCACACAAACATGCTCACACGCACATTCACACAAACATGCTCACACGCACATTCACACAAACATGCTCACACGCACATTCACACAAACATGCTCACACGCACATTCACACAAACATGTTCACACGCACATTCACACAAACATGCTCACACGCACATTCACACAAACATGTTCACACGCACATTCACACAAACATGCTCACACGCACATTCACACAAACATGCTCACACGCACACTCACACAAACATGCTCACACGCACATTCACACAAACATGCTCACACGCACATTCACACAAACATGCTCACACGCACATTCACACAAACATGCTCACATGCACATTCACACAAACATGCTTACTCAAACAGAGACATGATAGGACAGTTAGACATGATAGGACAGTTAGACATGATAGGACAGTTAGACATGATAGGACAGTTAGACATGATAGGACAGTTAGACATGATAGGACAGTTGGACAGGAGAGGAGAGTTGGACACGAGAGGAGAGGAGAGTTGGGCACGAGAGGAGAGGAGAGTTGGGCACGAGAGGAGAGGAGAGTTGGGCACGAGAGGAGAGGAGAGTTGGGCACGAGAGGAGAGGAGAGTTGGACACGAGAGGAGAGGAGAGTTGGACACGAGAGGAGAGGAGAGTTGGACACGAGAGGAGAGGAGAGTTGGACACGAGAGGAGAGGAGAGTTGGACACGAGAGGAGAGGAGAGTTGGACACGAGAGGAGAGGAGAGTTGGACACGAGAGGAGAGGAGAGTTGGACACGAGAGGAGAGGAGAGTTGGACACGAGAGGAGAGGAGAGTTGGACACGAGAGGAGAGGAGAGTTGGAGAGGAGAGTTGGACACGAGAGGAGAGGAGAGTTGGACACGAGAGTTGGACACGAGAGGAGAGGAGAGTTGGACACGAGAGTTGGACACGAGAGTTGGACACGAGAGGAGAGGAGAGTTGGACACGACACGAGAGGAGAGGAGAGGAGAGTTGGACACGAGAGGAGAGGAGAGGACAGTTGGACACGAGAGGAGAGGAGAGGACAGTTGGACATGAGAGGAGAGGAGAGGACAGTTGGACATGAGAGGAGAGGACAGTTGGAGACGAGAGGAGAGGACAGTGACACAATATGAAGTGGAAAAATGTCATTTCTGAAATGGTTGAATAAATGTGTTTTTCCTACGTCATCTGTGGTCTGGAACATGAGCAGATACAACGGGTCTGTGGACATCTCATGTCACCGTTCTGTCTCTGGACGTATTGAGGAACTGTGTGTGACGCTGAAGTGGCTGTTGGCCAAGGACTGGCATTGATTCCACTAACTCTATTATCATGAACCAAACCACAAACCCTGTGTGGTGAAATAACCCTGCCTCTCTACGTCTGTTTATACAGGAACACACCCTGTGTGGTGAATCAGAGGTTGAGATTGTGTAGCTTTATATCCTGTCCCCAAGCACATGATCTGTGGTGACGCCTCATATGGACTGCTGCCCTCACCTCTCTCTCTCCCCCTCCGTTCCCTCCCTCCCTCCTCATCTCTCTCTCTCCCCCTCCCTCACTCCCTCCCTCACTCCCTCCTCATCTCTCTCTCTCCCCCTCCGTTCCCTCCCTCCCTCACTCCCTCCTCATCTCTCTCTCTCTCCCCCTCTGTTCCCTCACTCCCTCCTCATCTCTCTCTCCTTCCCTCCCTCCTCATCTCTCTCTCCCTCCCCCTCTGTTCCCTCCCTCCCTCCTCATCTCTCTCTCTCCCCTCTGTTCCCTCCTCCCTCCTCATCTCTCTCTCCCCCCTCCTTCCCTCCCTCACTCCCTTCCGTCCCTCCCCTCACTCCCTCCCCGTCCCTCCCTCACTCCCTCCTGTCCCTCCCCCTCACTCCCTCCTCATCTCTCTCTCTCCCCTCCCTCACCATCTCTCTCCCTCCTTCCCTCCCTTCCTTCCCTCCCTCCTCATCTCTCTCTCTCCCCCTCCGTTCCCTCCCTCCCTCCTCATCTCTCTCTCTCTCCCCCTCTGTTCCCTCCCTCCCTCCTCATCTCTCTCTCCCTCCTTCCCTCCCTCACTCCCTCCTAATCTCTCTCTCTCTCTCCCCCTCCTTCCCTCCCTCACTCCCTTCCGTCCCTCCCTCACTCCCTCCCGTCCCTCCCTCACTCCCTCCTCATCTCTCTCTCTCCCCTCCCTCACCATCTCTCTCCCTCCTTCCCCTCCCTTCCTTCCCTCCCTCCTCATCATCTCTCTCTCTCCCCCTCCTTCCCTCCCTCCCTCCTCATCTCTCTCTCTCCCCTCTGTTCCCTCCCTCCCTCCTCATCTCTCTCTCCCTCCTTCCCTCCCCTCACTCCCTCCTAATCTCCCTCCCTCACTCCCCTTCCGTCCCTCCCCCTCACTCCCTTCCGTCCCTCCCTCACTCCCCTCCCTCCCCTCCTCACTCCCTCCTAATCTCTCTCTCTCCCCCTCCTTCCCTCCCTCACTCCCTTCCGTCCCTCCCTCACTCCCTCCTCATCTCACTCTCTCCCCCTCCCTCACCATCTCTCTCTCCCCTCGCTCCGCCCCTCACTCCCTCCTAATCTCTCTCTCTCTCTCCCCCTCCTTCCCTCCCTTCCTTCCCTCCCTCCTCATCTCTCTCTCCCCCTCCTTCCCTCCCTCATCTCTCTCTCTCTCCCCTCCTTCCTCCCCCTCACTCCCTCCTCATCTCTCTCTCTCCCCCCCCTTCCCTCCCGTCCCTCCTTCCCTCCCTATCTCTCTCTCTCTCCCCTCCTTCCCTCCCCCTCACTCCCTTCCGTCCCTCCCTCCCTCACTCCCTTCCGTCCCTCCTTCCCTCCCTCCTCATCTCTCTCTCCCCCTCCTTCCCTCCCTCCTCATCTCTCTCCTCCTTCCCTCCCTCACTCATCTCTCTCCCTCCTTCACTCCCTCCTAATCTCTCTCTCCCCTCCTTCACTCCCTCCCCTCCTTCCCTCCCTCACTCCCTTCCGTCCCTCCTTCATCTCTCACTCTCTCCCTCTCCTTCCCTCCCTCACCATCTCTCCCCCTCCCTCACTCCCTCCTAATCTCTCTCTCTCACTCCCTCCTCCTCCTTCCCTCCCTCACTCCCTCCTCCTCTTTCCCTCCCTCACTCCCTCCTCCTCTCTCTCCCCCTCCTTCCCTCCCTCATCTCTCTCCCCCTCCTTCACTTCCCTCTTTCTGTTCTCCCTCCCTCCCTCCCCTCTTTCTGTTCTCCCTCCCTTCCCTCTTTCTGTCCTCCCTCCCCTCTTTCTGTTCTCCCTCCCTCTTTCTGTTCTCCCTCCCTCCCTCTTTCTGTTCTCCCTCCCTCCCTCTTTCTGTTCTCCCTCCCTCCCTCCCCTCCCTATGGGTTATAAGGTGTAGTGAACATTGAGCTCACTCAGAAACACACTGAGTCTCTCACACACTCGACAAGACACCAAGTGTTTATCGACCGTTATCAGAAGTTGAGCAACATTTTACTGACAGTTCTTTCTCCAGACTGTCAGTCAGACACACACGGAAGGAAGCAAGAGACTATGATGGAAACTATTGGTGAGCATGACTGTGGTATCTTTATTAAACTCCTGTGTTGGCAGGTTCATATTGGTCGTTGCAATGGGACAGGCTGAGGTGACTCGTTGCAGATGGGGATGGTCTGACAGTGATTTAAAAGGGGAACAACCAGTACACTGCAAGGACCACTGGTGTTTATTGGACTGAATGAGCTCCTGGATGTTGTCATGTAATAGATGAATTCTCCTTCACATTGTTGTGGAGATCCTCATGTTTGGGTAGAACAGGCCGTGTGATGTTTTCCTAAGTTGTAGTCTGTCCTTGTTTGGTTGAGAGCGGAGTTGTTGGGGGAGGGGTGTTCTATTTCACCCAATAAGGTCAGACTTTGCGAGGGGCCCCTAGTGGGTCAACAGAGGTGTTTGTTGGTTGAGAAGCACACAGTTGTCTTGGTCACTGTTAAGGTGAACCAAGGGACTGGGATGCTAGCGACATCTCTCTGTATGTAAACTCTGTTGTCTTTCTGTGATGAGTCTTCAGAGCTGCCATTCATTTAGATGGAGGGACTTCAGAACGAGGTGCAGTAGTGATTCAGATGTGTTTAGACTGGGGGTCAGAGACTGGGGGTCAGAGACTGGGGGTCAGAGACTGGGGGTCAGGGACTGGGGGTGTAGAGACTGGGGGTGTAGAGACTGGTGGTGTAGAGACTGGGGGTGTAGAGACTGGGGGTGTAGAGACTAGGGGTGTAGAGACTAGGGATCCTGTTGATAAATATCCAAATGATGCATGTGGTTCATTTGTCAGAGACTGGGGGTCAGAGACTGGGGGTCAGAGACTGGGGGTCGACCAACACACACTGAAAATGTAGACCGACGTGCAGTATTTGTTTAAGAGCAAAACCTTTATCCCATCACTGTGTCTGACCTGGTTACCATAGCTCTGGTTCAAACCATGCACCTGGTCATCACACCCTGGTAAACAGCCATGTCCTGGTCTCAGAGCAACAGATAGGGACATGTGGTGTGTCCTCAGGACCTATGGGCCAGTATGAGATCGTCAGGGCCTATGGGCCAGTATGAGATCCTCAGGACCTATGGGCCAGTATGAGATCGTCAGGGCCTATGGGCCAGTATGAGATCCTCAGGACCTATGGGCCAGTATGAGATCGTCAGGGCCTATGGGCCAGTATGAGATCCTCAGGACCTATGGGCCAGTATGAGATCCTCAGGGCCTATGGGCCAGTATGAGATCCTCAGGACCTATGGGCCAGTATGAGATCGTCAGGGCCTATGGGCCAGTATGAGATCGTCAGGGCCTATGGGCCAGTATGAGATCCTCAGGACCTATGGGCCAGTATGAGATCGTCAGGGCCTATGGGCCAGTATGAGATCCTCAGGGCCAGTATGAGATCGTCAGGGCCTATGGGCCAGTATGAGATCCTCAGGACCTATGGGCCAGTATGAGATCGTCAGGGCCTGGGCCAGTATGAGATCGTCAGGGCCTATGGGCCAGTATGAGATCCTCAGGACCTATGGGCCAGTATGAGATCGTCAGGGCCTATGGGCCAGTATGAGATCCTCAGGGCCAGTATGAGATCCTCAGGGCCTATGGGCCAGTATGAGATCCTCAGGACCTATGGGCCAGTATGAAATCGTCAGGGCCTATGGGCCAGTATGAGATCCTCAGGGCCAGTATGAGATCCTCAGGGCCAGTATGAGATCGTCAGGGCCTATGGGCCAGTATGAGATCCTCAGGGCCAGTATGAGATCCTCAGGGCCAGTATGAGATCCTCAGGGCCTATGGGCCAGTATGAGATCCTCAGGGCCTATGGGCCAGTATGAGATCCTCAAGGCCTATGGGCCAGTATGAGATCCTCAGGGCCTATGGGCCAGTATGAGATCCTCAGGGCCTATGGGCCAGTATGAGATCCTCAGGGCCTATGGGCCAGTATGAGATCCTCAGGGCCTATGGGCCAGTATGAGATCCTCAGGGCCTATGGGCCAGTATGAGATCCTCAAGGCCTATGGGCCAGTATGAGATCCTCAGGGCCTATGGGCCAGTATGAGATCCTCAGGGCCTATGGGCCAGCATGAGATCCTCAGGGCCAGTATGAGATCCTCAGGACCTATGGGCCAGTATGAGATCGTCAGGGCCTATGGGCCAGTATGAGATCCTCAGGGCCAGTATGAGATCCTCAGGACCTATGGGCCAGTATGAGATCCTCAGGACCTATGGGCCAGTATGAGATCCTCAGGACCTATGGGCCAGTATGAGATCGTCAGGGCCTATGGGCCAGTATGAGATCCTCAGGGCCAGTATGAGATCCTCAGGGCCTATGGGCCAGTATGAGATCCTCAGAGCCTATGGGCCAGTATGAGATCCTCAGGGCCTATGGGCCAGTATGAGATCCTCAGGGCCAGTATGAGATCCTCAGGGCCTATGGGCCAGTATGAGATCCTCAGGACATATGGGCCAGTATGAGATCCTCAGGACCTATGGGCCAGTATGAGATCCTCAGGGCCTATGGGCCAGTATGAGATCCTCAGGGCCTATGGGCCAGTATGAGATCCTCAGGGCCTATGGGCCAGTATGAGATCCTCAGGGCCTATGGGCCAGTATGAGATCGTCAGGGCCTATGGGCCAGTATGAGATCCTCAGGGCCAGTATGAGATCCTCAGGGCCTATGGGCCAGTATGAGATCCTCAGGGCCAGTATGAGATCCTCAGGGCCAGTATGAGATCCTCAGGGCCAGTATGAGATCCTCAGGACCTATGGGCCAGTATGAGATCCTCAGGGCCTATGGGCCAGTATGAGATCGTCAGGGCCAGTATGAGATCCTCAGGGCCTATGGGCCAGTATGAGATCCTCAGGGCCAGTATGAGATCCTCAGGGCCAGTATGAGATCCTCAGGGCCTATGGGCCAGTATGAGATCCTCAGGACATATGGGCCAGTATGAGATCCTCAGGGCCTATGGGCCAGTATGAGATCCTCAGGGCCTATGGGCCAGTATGAGATCCTCAGGGCCAGTATGAGATCCTCAGGGCCAGTATGAGATCCTCAGGGCCTATGGGCCAGTATGAGATCCTCAGGGCCAGTATGAGATCCTCAGGGCCTATGGGCCAGTATGAGATCCTCAGGGCCTATGGGCCAGTATGAGATCCTCAGGACCTATGGGCCAGTATGAGATCGTCAGGGCCTATGGGCCAGTATGAGATCCTCAGGGCCAGTATGAGATCCTCAGGGCCAGTATGAGATCCTCAGGGCCTATGGGCCAGTATGAGATCCTCAGGACATATGGGCCAGTATGAGATCCTCAGGACCTATGGGCCAGTATGAGATCCTCAGGGCCTATGGGCCAGTATGAGATCCTCAGGGCCTATGGGCCAGTATGAGATCCTCAGGGCCAGTATGAGATCCTCAGGACATATGGGCCAGGATGAGATCCTCAGGACATATGGGCCAGGATGAGATCCTCAGGGCCAGTATGAGATCGTCAGGAATCAGGAGTTTGCAATAGAACAAACAGCAGATAGTAAAACTGCTGGCCACTGACTGTTTCTGGATGGCTATTGGTCTCGGCACAGAGATTAGGTTTTAGTGGTAATGTCAACAAAAGGTCTGTTGCTTAGTAACCTACCTAATAGTTGTAGGTTTTGATTTACTCATACATTATTTTTTATTTAACTAAGCAAGTCAGTGAAGAACAAATTCTTATTTTACAATGACAGCCTACCCCGACCAAACCCTCCCTTAAGCTGGACGACACTGGGCCAATTGTGCTCTGCCCTATGGGACTCACGATCACGACCGGTTGTGATATGGGTTGATTCACCATTCACAGATCTAGGATCAGATCACCTTCTTTTATATGGGTTGATTCACCATTCACAGATCTAGGATCAGATCACCTTCTTTTATATGGGTTGATTCACCATTCACAGATCTAGGATCAGATCACCCTTCTCCTTTTATATGGGTTGATTCACCATTCACAGATCTAGGATCAGATCACCTTCTTTTATATGGGTTGATTCACCATTCACAGATCTAGGATCAGATCACCTTCTTTTATATGGGTTGATTCACCATTCACAGATCTAGGATCAGATCACCTTCTTTTATATGGGTTGATTCACCATTCACAGATCTAGGATCAGATCACCTTCTTTTATATGGGTTGATTCACCATTCACAGATCTAGGATCAGATCACCTTCTTTATATGGGTTGATTCACCATTCACAGATCTAGGATCAGATCACCTTCTTTTATATGGGTTGATTCACCATTCACAGATCTAGGATCAGATCACCTTCTTTTATATGGGTTGATTCACCATTCACAGATCTAGGATCAGATCACCTTCTTTTATATGGGTTGATTCACCATTCACAGATCTAGGATCAGATCACCTTCTTTTATATGGGTTGATTCACCATTCATAGATACTCAGGAGTTTCCATTAACCACAGATCTCGGATCAGATCCCCCTTCGCCTGACATAACCTTTTACCTTCATGAGGTTAATAACCATACTGACCCTAGATCAGTATTGAGATACTAATGTAGGCTAATCCAGTTCAATTGAAGGCCATCAGAGGTTCAACTAGAATTTAGAAACAATGAAGACTAGACAGCTGGGAGATGTAGTCCTACTAGAAACTGAGCCTTACTGGTTCATGTGAGAGCTGGGAGATGTAGTCCTACTAGAAACTGAGCCTTACTGGTTCATGTGAGAGCTGGGAGATGTAGTCCTTTATAAACTGAGCCTTACTGGTTCATGTAAGAGCTGGGAGATGTAGTCCTTTATAAACTGAGCCTTACTGGTTCATGTGAGAGCTGGGAGATGTAGTCCTTTATAAACTGAGCCTTACTGGTTCATGTGAGAGCTGGGAGATGTAGTCCTTTATAAACTCAGCCTTACTGGTTCATGTGAGAGCTGAGAGATGTAGTCCTTTATAAACTGAACCTTACTGGTTCATGTAAGAGCTGGGAGATGTAGTCCTTTATAAACTGAGCCTTACTGGTTCATGTGAGAGCTGGGAGATGTAGTCCTTTATAAACTGAGTCTTACTGGTTCATGTGAGAGCTGGGAGATGTAGTCCTTTATAAACTGAGTCTTACTGGTTCATGTGAGAGCTGGGAGATGTAGTCCTTTATAAACTGAGCCTTACTGGTTCATGTGTCCAGAGTGGGCAAAAAGAAGAACACGCAGTCAGCTGACAGTCATGTTTATCTCACAGCATACTGTTGGCCATGCGCTCACACACACACAGTCACTACAAACTGGGCTGTAGGGTCACTGGTGCATGTGACTAGTTGAGAGTAAAGAGGAACTGGCACACAAACTGACAGGAGGGAAATAAATAACACACACACATTGACCGACTGAAAGTGGAGCGAAACAGAGCCAAAAGAACACACACACTATGGAGGAAGGAGACACACACTATGGAGGAAGGAGACACACACTATGGAGGAAGGAGACACACACTATGGAGTAAGGAGACACACACTATGGAGGAAGGAGAGACACACTATGGAGGAAGGAGACACACACACTATGGAGGAAGGAGACACACACACTATGGAGGAAGGAGACACACACACTATGGAGGAAGGAGACACACACACTATGGAGGAAGGAGACACACTATGGAGGAAGGAGACACACACTATGGAGGAAGGAGACACACACTATGGAGGAAGGAGACACACACTATGGAGGAAGGAGACACACACTATGGAGGAAGGAGACACACACTATGGAGGAAGGAGACACACACTATGGAGGAAGGAGACACACACTATGGAGGAAGGAGACACACACTATGGAGGAAGGAGACACACACACTATGGAGGAAGGAGACACACACACTATGGAGGAAGGAGACACACACACTATGGAGGAAGGAGACACACACTATGGAGGAAGGAGACACACACTATGGAGGAAGGAGACACACACTATGGAGGAAGGAGACACACACTATGGAGGAAGGAGACACACACTATGGAGGAAGGAGACACACACTATGGAGGAAGGAGACACACACTATGGAGGAAGGAGACACACTATGGAGGAAGGAGACACACACTATGGAGGAAGGGGACACACTATGGAGGAAGGGGACACACTATGGAGGAAGGGGACACACTATGGAGGAAGGAGACACTATGGAGGCAGGAGACACACACTATGGAGGCAGGAGACACACACTATGGAGGCAGGAGACACACACTATGGAGGCAGGAGACACTCACTATGGAGGCAGGAGACACACACTATGGAGGCAGGAGACACACACTATGGAGGCAGGAGACACACACTATGGAGGCAGGAGACACACACTATGGAGTAAGGAGACACACACACTATGGAGGAAGGAGACACACACACTATGGAGGAAGGAGACACACACACTATGGAGGAAGGAGACACACACACTATGGAGGAAGGAGACACACACACTATGGAGGCAGGAGACACACACTATGGAGGAAGGAGACACACACTATGGAGGAAGGAGACACACACTATGGAGGCAGGAGACACACACTATGGAGGAGGAGACACACACTATGGAGGAAGGAGACACACACTATGGAGGCAGGAGACACACACTATGGAGGAAGGAGACACACTATGGAGGAAGGAGACACACACTATGGAGGAAGGAGACACACACTATGGAGGCAGGAGACACACACTATGGAGGAAGGAGACACACACTATGGAGGAAGGAGACACACATATACACTGACTGTCTGAAACCAGAGATGAGACACACTCACTCATAGCACACAGAGCTACTGTTGTCCCAGGACACAGTAAGGCACATCAGCCAGAACCAGCTAACAAGCAGTCTTTCTGTATCTGCACATGAACTGAACCACCACACACCGTTCCGATAGTCCACCCATAGGTTTTCTATGAAAAACACACACCGTTCCGATAGTCAGTTTTCTATGAAAAACACTTTCTGGGGCGAAAACAAAAGGTCATAGGTTGTCAACGTGTTCTATGTTCCAAGTCAAATGACGAGTCAATAGGTGACCTTTACCCCTTCACCTGGCAACAACCCCAATCTCACCTTTGAACTTACTCCTGATTGACCAAGGGGATTAGGTTAGTCGGATCCTCCCTGCATTGAGAGAGGATAAATGCCACCCTTAAGCACAGATCTAGGATCAGCTTCCCCAAATCCTTAACCATAAAGGGCTGGAGGTAAAACTGCCCTAAGATCAGTGTTTAGGGAAAAGCTGGTGTTGCTACAGCAGTAGACATGGATCAGTACAACACCCTGTTACAGTGTGAGGACCCAGGCACGTGGGGAGTGAGGCCCAGGGTTCGCAGGACTTCTCCCTAGAGACTGACACCTATTTCTGGGATGGAATCAACCTCGGGCTACCCTTGTTGGCCCTTTGTGTGGTTCTGTTGTGGGGATCACTGAGCGTTGTGGTTAAAATAGTTTGGGACTTGGTTTTGGATTGAAGTGTCCTGTGAAATATCATGTTATTGTTGTAACTCAACTCCTACAATGTTTTCCCTACACCCTCTCTCTGTCTCTCTCCAGTCTGTCCAATGGGCAGTGGTGCCAGTAGACTCTACAGCTCCCTGGCCCAGACCCTAGTCAGCACCAGCACCACTACCACCCCCCTGGCCCAGACCCTAGTCAGCACCAGCACCACTACCACCCCCCTGGCCCAGACCCTAGTCAGCACCACTACCACCCCCCTGGCCCAGACCCTAGTCAGCACCACTACCACCCCCCTGGCCCAGACCCTAGTCAGCACCACTACCACCCCCCTGGCCCAGACCCTAGTCAGCACCACTACCACCCCACTGGCTCATCACCAGGACCCCCAGCACCCCTCCCAGGGGTGTCACTCTCCCCCGGGGGGGCACCCCCTGGGGCTGCTGAGGGAGTGTGAGGAGGCTCTACGGGACAGGCCTCCTCGCCTCCTCAGAGCCTTCATCTGCCCTGGGGAGGGAGAGGTGGACAGGGAGGAAGTGGACAACGATGCCACCCAGAGGACCATCAGAGTTATGCAGTGGAACATATTGGCTCAAGGTAAATGTTGTTTTTTCAATTGTAGCCTTTCTTTAGCAAAAATAGTCATGAACGTTTCATCTCATTCAGGGTTATTAAATGGTATATTATTGCTCATTTTAATTGGCATCGAGGACAGTGAGATGGATGGACTGACAGATGAACTCTCTCTCCCTCCAGCTCTAGGTGAAGGCATGGACAGTTTCGTCAACTGTCCCCTGGAAGCCCTGAACTGGGCGGAGCGTAAATACCTCATCCTAGAAGAGATCCTCACCTACCGACCTCACATCCTGTGTCTACAGGAAGTCGACCACTACTACGACACCTTCCAGCCAATCCTGGCCAGCCTGGGTTACCGCGGCAACTTCTGCCCCAAGCCCCGGTCTCCGTGTTTGGATGTGGAGGGCAACAACGGTCCGGATGGGTGTGCTCTGTTCTACGATGAAGCCCGGTTGGACTTGGTGGACAGTGTGAATGTCCGGCTCTGTGCCCTTTAACAGCCACCAACCAGGTTTGTAAAACTACGCCAGTTGAACCGTCCTTTCTTCCTGAAGTAAATCACTGGTCTGACAACGTCTGACCGTAATAGGATGGAAACTCCGATTTCCAAGCACGTCGATTACCTCAAGGAATTAAGGATTCCGACAGGATCCTATTTTATAACAGGCAAGAGAGGTCAGAGGTCAACCCTCCTCCTGGACAGCCACTGTTTGTGTAGATTGTTAAAAAAATACAGACTGGAACGTAAACCCTTAACTGTTCTATGCATTTGTCTTCCCTACAGGTGGCGGTCGTCACGACGCTGCGTTGCAGGGTGACAGGCCGGCGGCTGTGTGTTGCCGTGACGCACCTCAAAGCCCGAAGCGGCTGGGAATGTCTCCGTAGTGCCCAGGGTTCCGACCTTCTCCGGAACCTCGCCAACCTCACCCAATCACCGGGGGTCCTTCGGGTCCCATAGGCGTCGCCCAAGACACCCTCTCCTCGTCTGCGGCGACTTCAACGCTGTGCCTTCCGAGGACGTCTACCAGCGTTTCGCCTGCGTCACCGCTGATCCTGGACTCGGCCTATAAAAGGTTAAGCCGGGACGGGCTTTCAGAACCGGCCTATACCACGTGGAAGATCCGGCCGACGGGAGAGTGTTGCACCACGTTGGATTATATCTGGTACTCTAGAGAAGCTTTCAGTGTGGACGCCGTGTTGGATATGCCTACAGAGGAACAGATTGGCCCCAACAGGCTTCCGTCGTACAACTACCCCTCCGATCACCTCTCGCTGGTGTGTGACTTCAGCTTTAAAAAGCAGCAGGAGGAGTGAAGAGGATCGCGTGGACACTTGATTGACAATTCGAGGGATGGAGGGAACAGAACGAGGGATGGAGGGAACAGAACAGAACGAGGGATGGAGGGAACAGAACGAGGAATGGAGGGAACAGAAGCGCCACTGTCCCCCTGAGTCCGAACCCATCTCTCTGGGGTATGACGACTGGAGAACAGGAGGAGGGAAGTAGGGAGGAAACTACCCGCTTGGTGTGAGCTTACTTTTCAGAAGTAATGTTATCGATTTAAAACACTGAATGAAGGAGAGACCGAGAGGAATGGACTGGACAGACTGCTGAAACTGGACTCTATGGTTCTTGTCTCCAGTAGAGGTGCTGTTGTTGTACCTCTGACACTGTGATGGACTGGACAGACTGCTGAAACTGGGCTCTATGGTTCCTGTCTCCAGTAGAGGTGCTGTTGTTGTACCTCTGACACTGTGATGATGACTGGGCTCTATGGTTCCTGTCTCCAGTAGAGGTGCTGTTGTTGTACCTCTGACACTGTGATACTGGACAGACTGCTGAAACTAGGCCCGTCTCCAGTAGGGGTGCACCCTGACACTGTGATGGACTGGGTCCTGGGCTGCTACTCTATGGTTCCTGTCTCCTAGAGGTGCTGTTGTTATACCTCTGACACTGATTGCACCCAGTTCAAGAGGGTAATCCTACAGAGCAGGATCAAGGGGTTAGCCGGCTAACTAGGAGTTAACTAAATATTCTGAAGTATTACAGTGCATTTTGGGAAGTATTCAGACACCTTCACTTTCTTCAAAATGTTGTTACATTACAGCCTCATTCTAAAATGGATTAAATTAATGTTTTTCATCAATCTTCACAATGGACAAAGCAAAAACAGGTTTTTAGAAATACCTCACTTATAGCAATACTTTGCTATGGGCCTTGAAATTGAGCTCAGCTGCATCCTGTTTCCATTGATCATCCTTTAGATGTTTCTACAATTTGATTGTAGTCCACCTGTGGTAAATTCAATTGATTGGACATGATTTGGAAAGGCTCACACCTGTCTATACAAGGTCCCACAGTTGACAGTGCATGACAATGGAATTGTCCGTAGAGCTCCGAGACAGGATTGTGTCGAGGCACAGATCTGGGGACGGGAACCAAAACATTTCTGCAGCATTGCAGGTTCCAAAGTAAACAGTGGCCTCCATTATTCTTAAATGGAAGAAGTTTGGAACCACCAAGACTCTTCCAAGAGCTGACCGCCCGGCTGCTGACCGCCAAGAGCTGACCACCCGGCCAAACTAAGCAATCGGGGGAGAAGGGCCTTGGTTGGGGAGGTGACCAAGAACCTGATGGTCACTCTGACAGAGCGCCAGAGTTCCTCTGTGGAGATTGGAGAACCTTCCAGAGGACAATCATCTCTGCAGCACTCCACCAATCAGGCCTTTATGGTAGAGTGACCAGGCGGAAGCCCCTCCTCAGTAAAAGGCACATGATAGACTGCTTGGAGTTTGCCTAAAGGACTCTGACCAAGATTGAGCTCTTTAGCATGAATGCCAAGTGTCATGTCTGGAGGAAACCTTGCACCATCCCTACGGTGAAGCATGGTGGTGGCGGCGTCAGGCTGTGGAGATGTTTTCCAGTGGCAGGGAGACTAGTCAGGATGGAGGCAAAGATTAACAGAAAGTACAGACGGATCCTCGATGAACCTGCTCCAGAGCACACATGACCTCAGACTGGGGGCGAAGGTTCACCTTCAACACGACAATGATCCTAAGCACACAGCCAAAACAACGCAGGAGTGGCTTCGGGACAAGTCTCTGTCCTTGAGTGGTCCAACCAGAGCCCGGACTTGATCCTGATCGGACATCTTTGGAAAGACCTGAAAATATCTGTGCAGCGACGCTTCCCAAATACAGGTGTGACCAGCTTGTAGCATCATACTCAAGAACATTTGAGTCTGTAATCGCTTCAACAAAGTACTGATTTTGAATACTTATGGAAATACTTTTAAATTTGTAAAAATGTCTTAACCTGTTTTTGCTTTGTCATTACGGGGTATTGTGGGTGTAGATTGATGAAAAGTATTACATTTTAAAAGGAATCTGTAACAATGTGTCTGAATATGTGTTAAACATGTTTTGTAATGTTCATCAGCACAGCATTTCCTCAACTGCAGAGGGGGATCTTGCTCTTACTGTGTGTGTGTGTGTGTGTGTGTGTGTATATATATCCTTTTCTGGTCTAATACTGGTCAGTCATTAATGCCTACTGATACTTGTACCAGGGCCATGTGGAGTACAACAACGTTGCATATAGAAATACCACTAAATAGAGCCAACGTGATTCCTTATTGTATGTGTCAGAGATGAGCGTTTGTTCTAAATGGAAATATGCTATCTGAACGTACCCCTACGGTACATTTCATCTGTAATATAAATAGTATCTAGGTGTATTTTATCCAAAACACACTTCCAGTAGTGTGTCTATACATTGTATGGGTGGCCCCAGTAGGAAACTAAACCATATCGCTGGCATGGTGCCACGTACTACCAACTGACCCACTTATGTCCAGTCCATGAGCATCAGTCCCAGGACAGTAGTTTATATTCAAACTGTCAGCCTATGTGCAATAAAATAATGTGCCCTTCTTCTCTGCCTCTGTGTGGTGTTCTACACATTCTAAATCACTTCCTACCTCACCAGTTGGAATGCCATCCAATGTCCCCTGGTGGTAAGCTGTGGAACTACACTTATCACCAGCATGTGAAATGTGGACATGAACTACGACAGTGACGTCTGCTGTGTGTTCCTGATGGAACCTAGAACTCTGATTACAGGAGCTATACCCCGTCTACACATGTTCCAGATGGGGATGGCTAGAACTCTGATTACAGGAGCTACTGTACTCTGTCTACACATGTTCCAGATGGGGATGGAACCTAGAACTCTGATTACAGGAGCTACTAAACTTCTGTACTCCGTCTACACACTTTTAAGTACATTGCAGTCGTTTGGTGAACGCAGTCACTCTGCACCAACCAGCTGAGCCATTGAAGCCAGTCTTGCCTCCCGTTCAACTAGTTCTGGTTAAACCCTGAATGGAACTGCTTAAAAACAGAATCCCTGCAACCAAAGGTTTACTAGTTGTCGGTTGGAACAGGTCCCAGAGAGAAGGGTTCCCGGTGGCGTGTGGATCACCTCTCTCACGGTTTTGACGCGCTCTAACACGGCTGAGGCAACAACAGCATTTACCACAAATGCAGAAACGTCACCTTCGGAAGAGCATAATTTAATTAAACAAAAGACAAAACAGAAAGTCGTTTAATTCAAATGTTTTTTTTTTATATTTCAGTAAAATCTACTTGAATACACTTTGAAACAAGAGTACAACAAAATAGAATATACTTCAAATGTTGAATATACAAACTAGTTCAGTCCGAACAGCTTTCTCCCTCTTCATATGACTAAGAAAAGCAAAAACTGCTAAAGGAAATGTAGGGGGCGGAGCCAAGACGGCTGACGAGCAGTTACCCTAGAGACAGTTACCGTGGGGATGTAGATGCAGTAAGCCTATGGTCAAGGCCTACTAGAACCAACCAGGGTTGGGAGTCAATTCCATTTCTATTACAGTCAATGCTAATTTTTTATTTTTTAATCATTGAAGAGAATTGGAATTTCAGTCTACTTCCTGAATTGTAATGGTTTTGACCCCAAACCCTGTAACCAACCCACATGACCTGGGCTTCAGACTATAAGAGAACAATGGTGTTGTCCTACTGTTTTATAACACTGCGCTTGGTACAAGGTATCCAAAAAGGTCAAGAAACCGTAACACACAAAAAAAAGCTGAATTATCTTATAAACAATGAATGACAAATAAAAACAGATCATTCTAAGGCTGAATTCCCCTAAACTGTATAATAGTTATATACTCACACACGTCCTTTTGGCTTTTTATTTTCCTCTTGTAAGAGCTGATCCTAGAACAGCCCGCAGTCTTTCGTGTGGTTTGTTAACGCACCGGGAATCTGCACAGTGATTCGGCAAATCAAATGCTGGTCGTACACAGATACATTTCTATACAAACACCCCCCCCTCCATCTCCATCTCACTCCTTTCCAGTTCATTTTTATTTTTTATAATTAGCCTTTTGTTTAGTGTTCTCGTTTTGTCTTTTTAACGTTGCATTTGTCCGTTGTAGCTTAGTCAGCTAGTGTCTCATCTGCCAGGATCAGAACATGTAGTGATTTCAGTTTGACTTGGTCCCTTGTTCTGAAGGAGATTCTTCCCTTTTGAAAAGTCATTGCTGGGTTCCTACGTTGGCTGGGTAACCGACAGTATGGTACGACTCAAATGACTCCCTATTCCCTACAGAAGTAGTGTACTGTATAGGGAATAGGGGGCCATTTGGGATGCAGCCTGGGTCTCCATAGAGATGAGGCTGTGGTAGGAAGGTAGACCCCCCCCCACCCCCATAGATGAGGCTGTGGTAGGAAGGTAGACCCCCCCCACCCCCATATAGATGAGGCTGTGGTAGGAAGGTAGACCCCCCACCCCCATATAGATGAGGCTGTGGTAGGAAGGTAGACCCCCCACCACCCCCATAGATGAGGCTGTGGTAGGAAGGTAGACTAGACCCCCCACCCCCATAGATGAGGCTGTGGTAGGAAGGTAGACCCCCCCCACCCCCAGATGAGGCTGTGGTAGGAAGGTAGACCCCCCCCCCCACCCCCATAGATGAGGCTGTGGTAGGAAGGTAGACCCCCCCACCCCCATAGATGAGGCTGTGGTAGGAAGGTAGACCCCCCCCACCCCCATAGATGAGGCTGTGGTAGGAAGGTAGACCCCCCCACCCCCATATAGATGAGGCTGTGGTAGGAAGGTAGACCCCCCCCACCCCCATATAGATGAGGCTGTGGTAGGAAGGTAGACCCCCCCCACCCCCATATAGATGAGGCTGTGGTAGGAAGGTAGACCCGCCCCCCCCCCCATAGATGAGGCTGTGGTAGGAAGGTAGACCCCCCCCACCCCCATAGATGAGGCTGTGGTAGGAAGGTAGACCCCCCCCACCCCCATAGATGAGGCTCTGGTAGGGAGGTAGACCCCCCCACCCCCATAGATGAGGCTGTGGTAGGAAGGTAGACCCCCCCCCCCCACCCCCATAGATGAGGCTGTGGTAGGAAGGTAGACTCCCCCACCCCCATAGATGAGGCTGTGGTAGGAAGGTAGACCCTCCCCCACCCCCATAGATGAGGCTGTGGTAGGAAGGTAGACCCCCCCCACCCCCATAGATGAGGCTGTGGTAGGAAGGTAGACCCCCCCCACCCCCATAGATGAGGCTGTGGTAGGAAGGTAGACTCTCCCCCCCCCCATAGATGAGGCCCCCCCCCCACCCCCATAGATGAGGCTGTGGTAGGAAGGTAGACCCCCCCCCATAGATGAGGCTGTGGTAGGAAGGTAGACCCCCCCACCCCCATAGAAGAGGCTGTGGTAGGAAGGTAGACCCCCCACCCCCATAAAAGAGGCTGTGGTAGGAAGGTAGACCCGCCCCCACCCCCATAGATGAGGCTGTGGTAGGAAGGTAGACTCCCCCCCCCCACCCCCATAGAAGAGGCTGTGGTAGGAAGGTAGACCCGCCCCCACCCCCATATAGATGAGGCTGTGGTAGGAAGGTAGACCCCCCCCACCCCCATAGATGAGGCTGTGGTAGGAAGGTAGACTCCCCCCCCCCCCCCCCACCCCCATAGAAGAGGCTGTGGTAGGAAGGTAGACCCGCCCCACCCCCATATAGATGAGGCTGTGGTAGGAAGGTAGACCCCCCCCCACCCCCATAGATGAGGCTGTGGTAGGAAGGTAGACTCCCCCCACCCCCCCCCCCACCCCCATAGATGAGGCTGTGGTAGGAAGGTAGACCCCCCCCACCCCCATAGATGCGGCTGTGGTAGGAAGGTAGACCCGCCCCCACCCCCATATAGATGAGGCTGTGGTAGGAAGGTAGACCCCCCCCCACCCCCATATAGATGAGGCTGTGGTAGGAAGGTAGACCCGCCCCCACCCCCATATAGATGAGGCTGTGGTAGGAAGGTAGACCCCCCCCACCCCCATAGATGAGGCTGTGGTAGGAAGGTAGACCCGCCCCCACCCCCATATAGATGAGGCTGTGGTAGGAAGGTAGAACCCCCACCCCCCCCTCCCCCATAGATGAGGCTGTGGTAGGAAGGTAGACCCGCCCCCACCCCCATATAGAAGAGGCTGTGGTAGGAAGAGGACCCGCCCCCACCCCCATATAGATGAGGCTGTGGTAGGAAGGTAGACCCGCCCCCACCCCCATATAGATGAGGCTGTGGTAGGAAGGTAGACCCCCTCCCAGGGTAAATCAGAGCTGGTTGTGGGTCTTTATAGTCTCTCAGAGTCACGTAGAAAAAGAAGAACAAACTATGTGGCCAAAAACTGTACAAACAATGTTGAGGTGTGTGTGTGTGTGTGTGTGTGTCCGTACTTGTGGCCTCAACACTCCAGACCTCCTGATTTAGACGACTACGGTGATGATGTCGTGTGTTTCCGGTAACGTGGTCTGGACGGGGAGGGCCTGTACCGTTTTAACGGTCAGCGTCTTGGCTTGCTGCTGCTGCGGTTCTCTCGTCGCCGTGGCAGATCTCTTGATGATGCCGCTGATGATATGGGATGCCGCCACCGGAGCGCTCTGATTGGCCGTCGTCGTCGTCACGGTGACCACTGCCGTCCCGGTCCCGCCACCTTGCGTCGTCGTGACGATATGATGCGTCTGTTGTTGTTGATGATGATGATGCAGCGTTGTGGGAACAGCCAGCCTCATCACCTTGGTCACAGGGGATACAATTTGTAATTCCATAAATGAAGACAATGTTTGAATTTGTAACAAAAAATAAATATAAATTAATACACAGAAAAACACATGAAGTCTGTGCCCAAATGCAATACTTTTATACTTGCATTTCAGCTTCTTGTGATGTTGTTTTCTGATTTTTAGCTTAAAATGGCCAATAAAAAAACTATTTTTAAAACAGACACCTGTGTCCCTGCAGCCATGGTAACATGAGGTGCCAGGGCTCGTACCCCCCAGGAGTTTGTCCCGCCCAGGAGAGAGATGCTGCCCGTCGGGGCGCCCCCCAGGCCAGGCTTGGTCTGCTGCTGGTACTGGGCCAGCTGGTGGGCCGGGATGGTGATGATCTTAGCCAGTTGGACCGTGATCTTGTCTCCGTTCTCCGCTGTGGCTGGAACCATGGTGGGGATGGTCTGGATCACAACCTGGAGAGGAGAGATATGGTTAGGAACATGTCTACACATTCTAGATCTATACAGAGTGGGAGGGGGGGTCTGGATCACAACCTGGAGAGGAGAGATATGGTTAGGAACATGTCTACACATTCTAGATCTATAGAGTGTGGGGGGTCTGGATCACAACTGGAGAGGAGAGATATGGTTAGGAACATGTCTACACATTCTAGATCTATACAGAGTGTGTGTGTGGGGGGGGGTCTGGATCACAACCTGGAGAGGAGAGATATGGTTAGGAACATGTCTACACATTCTAGATCTATACAGAGTGGGGGGGGGTCTGGAACACAACCTGGAGAGGAGAGATATGGTTAGGAACATGTCTACACATTCTAGATCTATACAGTGTGTGTGTGTGGGGGTCTGACTACATACAACCTGGAGAGAAGAGACATGGTTAGGAACAGGTCTACACATTCTAGATCTATACAGTGTGGGGGGGGGGGCTGGATCACAACCTGGAGAGGAGAGATATGGTTAGGAACATGTCTACACATTCTAGATCTATACAGTGTGTGTGTGGGGGTCTGACTACATACAACCTGGAGAGAAGAGACATGGTTAGGAACAGGTCTACACATTCTAGATCTATACAGTGTGTGGGGGGGGGTCTGATAGGAACACAACCTGGAGAGAGAGATATGGTTAGGAACAGGTCTACACATTCTAGATCTATACAGAGTGGGGGGGGTCTGATCACAACCTGGAGAGAGAGATATGGTTAGGAACATGTCTACACATTCTAGATCTATACAGTGTGTGTGTGGGGGTCTGTCTGACATACAACCTGGAGAGAAGAGATATGGTTAGGAACATGTCTACACATTCTAGATCTATACAGTGTGGGGGGGGGTCTGGATCACAACCTGGAGAGGAGAGATATGGTTAGGAACATTCTAGATCTATACAGACACATTCTAGATCTATACAGAGTGATCTATACAGGGGGGGTCTGATTACAACCTGGAGAGAAGAGATATGGTTAGGAACAGGTCTACACATTCTAGATCTATACAGAGTGGGGGGGGTCTGATTACAACGCAGGCAAAATAATTATGATGTAGAAGGTGAAGGATTAGATCTCATTCATTTTAATTTCATGAGATCATGAGAAAGATAATATGGTTTCCAAGATTCAAGTTTTGAATCGTGGACTTGGTTAGTATGAGGCGTGTCTGTCGCTCAGCCGTCAAACTGTCCATTCTGTCGACACTACAGAGTAGCTAGCTGACACACCAACTAGCGTGGTTACCCACCTTCGGTTGGGAGTTCGCGTTGCCCGTTGCCGTGCCGATGGGAGAGGCGTTGGCCAATTGGTACGTCGTTTGGCCTCCCGACGTCCCTGGCGCCTGTTGCACGGCAACCGTCGAGATCTTTTGGCCCAGTGACGTTGTCATGACTACAGGCACTTGCATGGCAACCCGTACAGTCCTGGAACCGGAAACGATAACAAAATGGAGTCAGTGACAAAGTTTTGTAAATACAAACTTACTGGACATCGATAGATAAACTAATTTACATTCAGCATAAAACCTCCAAAGTGAATTGTATGTTTCAGGGTCAGTATTCGGGTTGTCTAACCTGGGTCCTGAGGCAGTGGGGATGATGGCCGTGTGAGAATGCTGCGTCTGGGTTCCGTCTGGCGCCGTGGAAATGGTCACTATCCTCGGAACCGCCGCCCCGCCCCCCGTCATCACCGCCTTGTTGCCCTTAGCAACCGGAGGATGGACTCCGGTTCTAGTCCCACCCCCCAGGATGGTGGGCGTCGTGGCGAGCTCGGCCACATTCAGTATCGTCTCCGACGAGGGCAGGACCCTCTCGTGGTAAGACTTCTCTGAGCCAATAAGATCGCCCGATCTGGAGTCGGACTTGTCGTCCTCGATGACAACGATGTTCTTGGGCATCTCCTTGAACTGGTAGACCAGCCGCTGACCTTCGACCTTGGCCAGTATACCACGTTGGTAGTAGTACCTGGTAGAGAGGGAGGGAGAGAGGAGGGTGAGCGAGACGGAGGGAAGACGGAGGGAGGGAAATAGAGGGAGGGGATAGGGAAAGAGAGAGGAAGAAGGGAAGAAGGAGGGAGGGAAATAGAGGGAGGGGATAGGGAAAGAGAGGGAAGACGGAGGGAGGGAAATAGGGAGAGAGGAGGGGGAGGAGGGAGGGGGGAGAGGAGGGGGACAAAGAGAGAGAGAGAGGAGGAGGGAGGGGATAGGGAGAAAGGAGTTGGAGAGAGAGAGGGAAGAAGGAGGGAGGGAAATAGAGGGAGGGAGGGGATGGTGAGAGAGGAGGGGGACAAAGAGAGCGAAGACGGAGGGAAGGAAAGAGGAGGGAGGGGATAGGAAGAGAGGAGGGGGAAGACGGAGGGAGGGGATCATGTTCCTCAGAGGAACTCATCCAAACCAACAACCTACACACCTAACTCAGCTTAAAGCCTCTTCCACAGTCAATGCCATTTCAAGTGCTAGACGGTTGTAGGGTAAACCCTCACCTCAGAGCCCGTCCCATGGTCTCATAGTTCATGTCAGGTTTGTTCTTGTGTTTGCCCCACAGCTTGGACACGGCCTTGGAGTCCACCAGCTTGAAGATGCCCTTCTCCCTCTGAGTCCACTTGATGTACCTGGGACAGGTGTTCTTGTCCTGGAGCAAGTCCAACAGGAACTCCCACAGGTACGTGGTGCTGCCTGGGGGACCAGAGACAGGCGGGTCGGTCGACAGAGAGACAGGCGGGTCGGTCGACAGAGAGACAGGCGGGTCGGTCGACAGAGAGACAGGCGGGTCGGTCGACAGAGAGACAGGCGGGTCGGTCGACAGAGAGACAGGCGGGTCGGTCGACAGAGAGACAGGCGGGTCGGTCGACAGAGAGACAGGCGGGTCGGTCGACAGAGAGACAGGCGGGTCGGTCGACAGAGAGACAGGCGGGTCGGTCGACAGAGAGACAGGCGGGGTCGGTCGACAGAGAGACAGGCGGGTCGGTCGACAGAGAGACAGGCGGGTCGGTCGACAGAGAGACAGGCGGGTCGGTCGACAGAGAGACAGGCGGGCCGGTCGACAGAGACCATACTTATTCTTCCTCTACGTTTACAGGTTTAAACAACAGGTTAAACTTCACAAAGAATATGGTTAATATCAACACATGAAATCCTAGGGGTTTATGTCCGTGTCCTTTCTGTATGTTTGGTGTGTCCCACCTTTTCCTTCTCTGGGTTTCTTCTTGATGCTGAGGTCCGGTGATCCGTTGGACACAGCAGGCGGGTGGGTCTTTGGCTTCCTCCCCGCTACACAGACAAACAGACCAATAAAGTTATTCAAAAATCAATCAAATCAATTGACATGAGTCGAAGACATGAGCATTTCACATTGCGTGCAATCTCCCAATATGCCAATAGACGGCGCTCTTTCTGTCTACAAGATACAACCAGTCCTATTTACCATCAACATCCTGTCTACAAGATACAACCAGTCCTATTTACCATCAACATCCTGTCTACAAGACACAGCCAGTCCTATTTACCATCAACATCCTGTCTACAAGATACAACCAGTCCTATTTACCATCAACATCTGTCTACAAGATACAACCAGTCCTATTTACCATCAACACAAGATACAACCAGTCCTATTTACCATCAACATCCTGTCTACAAGATACAACCAGTCCTATTTACCATCAACATCCTGTCTACAAGATACAACCAGTCCTATTTACCATCAACATCCTGTCTACAAGATACAACCAGTCCTATTTACCATCAACATCCAAGATACAACCAGTCCTATTTACCATCAACAAGATACAACCAGTCCTATTTACCATCAACATCCTGTCTACAAGATACAGCCAGTCCTATTTACCATCAACATCCTGTCATCAACAAGATACAACAGCCATTTCCATATCTACAAGATATTTACCATCAACATCCTGTCCATCAACAAGATACAACCAGTCCTATTTACCATCAACATCCTGTCTACAAGATACAGCCAGTCCTATTTACCATCAACATCCTGTCTACAAGATACAACAGCCAGTATCTCCAATCAACAGCCAGTATCTCCAATCAACAGCCAGTATCTCCAATCAACAGCCAGTATCTCCAATCAACAGCCAGTATCTACAATTACAGCCAGTTCTCAGTGGATAGCCAGTATTCTATCTGTCTTAGAGTCATCTTAACCTTTCTGACAGGTTGGTGGCCATTTCCTCTGGTTGTCTACAAGATCTACCAGGGTGACAAGTCAGTCCTATTTCATCACTTTATAACCTTTTCTTCATTTCCTGACAGGTTGGTGGTCAGGCATCTCCTCAACAGCCAGCATCTCCAGTCAGCCAGTTCCTCTCCAATGAGGGTACCTCCAGTCAACAGCCAGTATCTCCAATCAACAGTCTTCCAGTATCTCCAATCAACAGACATCTCCAT
The DNA here is from genome assembly GCF_036934945.1 of Oncorhynchus masou masou. Classification (NCBI taxonomy): domain Eukaryota; kingdom Metazoa; phylum Chordata; class Actinopteri; order Salmoniformes; family Salmonidae; genus Oncorhynchus; species Oncorhynchus masou. The sequence continues at coordinate 27,635,118 of NC_088231.1, forward strand.
CCAGCCAGTATCTCCAATCATCACGTATCTGCCAGACCAATCAACAGCCAGTATCTGTGGATGAAAGTTCTCAGTGGGGTGGTCCCAGGGTGTCCCACCTGACTGGTCCGGGATGAATCACATCTAGTGGGACGAGAGGGAAAACGTGTTCATCAGAACCTTTCTTCTTCCTGAAACAGTGGTGGTTTGTTCTGGTGGATGTGACCTTGTGTCAACTAACCTTTCAACATTGGTATGAAATCATCTGAGATCTACGACATCAATAATGTCTCTCTGTTCTTGTCTCTCACTGCTCTATGGATGGAACATGTCAGGGTGGTGAATAACCTTCCTGGGCTGGCGGTCTCAATAATGTCTCACTCTGTTCTTGTCTCTCGGCTGCTTATGGGATGGAACATGTCATGGTGAATACCTGGGCTACGGTCTCGGCTGCTTATGGATGGAACATGGGGTGGTCCCACGGTCTCTGTTCTGGTCTCTGGGACGGCTGAAAACGTTATGGATGGAACATCTTATGGATCATGGTGAATACCTGGGCTGTGGTCTCACATCAATAATGTCTCTGTTCTTGTCTCTCGGCTGCTTATGGATGGAACATGTCATGGTGAATACCTGGGCTGCGGTCTCAATAATGTCTCTCTGTTCTGGTCTCTCGGCTGCTTATGGATGGAACATGTCATGGTGAATACCTGGGCTGCGGTCTCCTCTCAGGCTGGTAACAGAGTCCATGTGCAGCAGAGCCTCAGCAGCCTCGATGGTCTTATCTGAACAGTAGATAGTGGAGCCAGACTGTTGGTAATGGACAGACGCCTCCACTGAAACACAGACAACACACGTTACTAAAGGGGAAAAGCACCGTTGCAGGTCCGTAGACATTTCATTACTTGTACAGTACAGAGGGGTTCTGATGCATCCTACTGGAAATAAAAGTTGTGTTTGGTGACCTCAAGACTGTTACCACGGTTTGGTTTTCCACCATTAACGGTTTACTACCAAACTAAAGGATGAGACACTAGAATGGCTTGTTTACTACACTTCACACAGGACTTCTACAGTCTGTCAAAGATGACATTCTCTCTGGCGCCCCCTAGCAACTGTTCTGTCTCCAGTTACTATGGCTTAATAACTGATGTAGGATCAGCTGCAAATAAAAGTCTCTCTCTACCACTATGACCTACAGTGTCAGACTGACCTTAAAACAGATGTTACAGAGCATCAAGTAACTAACTAACCACAACTAACTAACCATCTATAACTAACTAACCATCTATAATTAACTAACCATCTATAATTAACTAACCATCTATAACTAACTAACCAACCATAACTAACCAACCATCTATAACTAACTAACCATCTATAACTAACCAACCATCTATAACTAACCAACCATCTATAACTAACCAACCATCTATAACTAACCAACCATCTATAACTAACCATAACTAACTAACCATAAATAACTAACCATCTATAACTAACCATCTATAACTAACTAACCATCTATAACTAACCAACTATAACTAACTAACCATCTATAACTAACTAACCAACCATAACTAACCAACCAACCATAACTAACCAACCATCTATAACTAACCAACCATCTATAACTAACCATAACTAACTAACCATAAGTAACTAACCATCTAATAAGTATTGGTTAGAAGTCATGGTTTCCTCCTTTCCTTTGGGCCCTGCGGTTTTTCCTTCTAAAATGACCCAATCTGTTTTCCTCATTACGGGCTGTCTACAACAAGGGGTCTAGAGGGTTTCCTTGTGCTCATCTGGTCATGGTAAATCATTTGGGCTAGGAATTGTTTCACAAAGAAAAGGAGACCAGGAAAACGTATGTAATTTATTAGTATGGGGTATGCAGTCATTCTGAGGAACTAGGAGACAGACTAAGCCCAGGGATTCCATTTACAGTACACTACTTTTGACCAGAGCGCTCTGGGTCCTGGTCAACAGTAGTGCACTATATAGTGGATAGGGTGCCATTTGGAACCAAACCCAGGGCACCTGCTGTTGTCCCTCTCTGGGAAGCACGTCTCTGGTTACCATCATCCCTGCCCATGTTTGGCTATGAGGCAGGCACAGGGCAGGGGAGAGGGGTTATCTTTAGGAAGACTGACTGACTGACTGCCTGCCCCCCCCCATTCAGACCCTGACACTCACACTACCCATCGTCCCAAGCGCAAACAAACTGTAGCCCCCACCCCACACACACACACACACATAAACAAGCAGACCTACTATAGGCACCTGATAGGCCGAGCTGCCGTTGAAACAAGGCAGGACTACCTAAATAAACCCACCATAGACCATAACATAGACTGGGCACTGGATACTTTGACACCGATACAGAGGCTAGAAATAAACACAGACATTTGACATACATACTAAGATGCATTTATCTGTAAGCATATTATACATACGGGTTTAACTGTAAAAGTGTTAACTTTAATATTTTTTTTAAGTAATAAATAAAATGTCAGGCATTTTCATATTTGTAGGGATTCGTTCAACAGTGAGTGTTTGGTTAATAATGATAAGCGAGGTTGGTTATCCGAATATTTGGTTGGGTTCGGACTCGGGTTGAAATAGCACTGCTACACTACCTCAGTCATTGTATTTAAGAAAACGAATTAACATCTGTAAAAAGTAATTTAGGCTAAAAGTCAGCATATTTCAAAAGTACAAAATGCATGTGAATAAATGTGATTTTCATCATTACTTCTCGACAAGAAAGAAAGAAAAAGCTGGTACTATTTGACCGAGCCAATAATAGCAAGTCCGACACAAAGTAGTGCAGTCCCCTATGACTTCCGTGTTTACACTCGCGTAGCCTTTCCCTCCAGTTCTCTTCGAAGACGGTGAAGACGGTCTCCATCCCCACGTCACTCACACCCCGCCCCGGACACCATTGGATAAGTCAGTAATCTACGCCCACCCGTCTAGCAGCGCTCATTGGCTGGTGGGAGGATTTCGAACGCCTCACGAGCGCCGTTGGTCAAATGGACCTGTCAATCAAGCCACAACCCGCCTTAGATGCATAACAATGCTTCCGCCATCGAAATGATCCCAAAAATATTTAAATGATCGTTAAATCAAGGAATATAACACTCTAGCCAATGTAAAAAAAAAAGAATAACATTTGTATAGCGAACTGAACTTAAATGAGACACGATTTGCACTTAAAAATCGCGAGCGAATAAACGCAAAAGCCAGCATTGAGTGCACCGTTAGCAGCCACACACTTCACGGGATAAACCACTGGGCCCACACTTAGATAACGGTCCGAATCTGACTCAGAAAAACGGAACATGGCTGAAAATGGATGGGGGAAAAAGTCACAAAATGACTAGAATACAGCTTTCAACTAAATGTTTACACTCACTTCCGTGTCATTCAATGTTTGAACAAACTGGCTGTATGTGTTATTCAACAAGGAAAAATATTTCGATAGACTATTTCAATACAGGGATAAAATCACAACATAACTGATTCAATATAGGTAGATCATATATACAGAGTGTGTATTTAAAGCCATGATAAACGCGGAATAAACAGAAATCCACATGCCCTTCCGACTCAGACAGCGTGGCAAAGACGTAGGAAAGACAACACATCTACAACACTTCCTGGTTTCAGCGGGACTCCCTCTATGCCAGAATAACCAGTTATTATGATACACATGGACGGAGAAACTATAAATCACGATATGCACGCGCTGCTACGTGCAGATTGCGGTCTAATCCTCCAGTGCTCAAATCCAAACGGTAATTTTAAACATTTTAAGAACGACTGAAGAAAAGCGGACATCGCCATGCAGGTTACTAGGCAAGGTGATCACTTCCTGCTTTGCCCTCCATTATTTCATGAAACTACTTAACGGATATGGGGGCGCAGCGGTCGCTAAAATAAACACATAGTGTCAACAAACGGTCGCCGGGAGAACGAGTTCTAAATAAATTCCGTTACCTGCTCTGATGAGCAGATCGAGTTGGTTAGCGGGCCCCTCATGAAGTGAAGTCGCCATGTTCTTCCCGTGTTGCAGATTCGTATTGACTTCACACTGAAAGGCAGCCAAAAGCTCAGATCACTCCGCCGCCAGAGGAAATCTCAAATTCATCCAGACCGCTTCACAACCCCCACACCGCGGCAGACGGGTGTCCTTCCGCGCTAAACACAGGAAATCCTCCGCTCTCTCTTGAGCGCTTGCCAAAGATGGTGGATACATTTAGATGTCCCACTCAGGCCGTTAACCATGTTTTAAAGTTCCTGTCTGCTTAAGGGATGGCTCTCCCATAGGCACCAATAAATTAGCAGCTGGGTCTGATTCGCTTAGTCCATTGACTGTATATGAAGGAGAGAAAAAAAGGAGCGAGTGAGATGTCTTGCTTTCTTTTCCATCTCTGTTCTTGCATCGATCGAACGTCAACCAAAGCAGGAAAAAAGGACAATTCCTCCACAATAGGCCCGTGCATTCAACATTTTTAAAAAGCATAACAGAGCATTTTAAGACACCATTAATATAATGTATGTATTGCATTCCTAACAATGAACATTCAACGCAAGGAATAAATATTTTAAGAGCATATAAACGGGTCTTCATTTGCATTATGGCAAAACGGCCTTAGTCTAAGTAGGAATGATGTAAGCCTGATTTTTTTTTAAATCTCTCACTAAAGTAACTAAAAATGAAACAGTCTGCTGAGGTACCGAGTGCAGAAAGGTTTAGATTGATGCCAGAGCATGTAGGTACTTAGGTCATCATCCACTTTAATGGGTTAGTTTTCTGACTGGAGTCAAACACCAAGTCTACGCCCCAGACAGCACTCAGCGACTCGCACAACAAGTCGTCGTGTCAGCAACTAATGACGCAATTTTAAAAAGGGAAGAAAAACAAGGAGTTAAACAATAAAAATAAGTTTCGGAAGGTGTCTGCTAAATGACTTAAATGTAAATGTAAGGTACAGTAGAGGTCGGCTACTTTAGGAACGTTGAGGGAAGGAGAACACCGTTGTCTGTCTGCTTGCTTGGCTGGACCACACTCCTTTCCAAAGAGAATACTTCAAAAATAATTAAATAAATAAATAACTTTTTACATCTTAAATGCTTTTGGTTTGTTGTGTTTTTCCCTCCACCGTGTCCAACTAACTACAGGCTTTAAACTGTTTGCCTAAATCAACTAACTACAGGCTTTAAACTGTTTGCCTAAATCAACTAACTACAGGCTTTAAACTGTTTGCCTAAATCAACCAAAAACAAATACCAGGCTTATTAATCAGCTGATTCTCAAAGTGCTGCCAGAAAGGCCAACCTAGGAAGAAACCACAAGGAACCAGGCTTGGGGTAAACTGGTTTGCCGGGTGGAAATCAGAAATGGCCAGATCATAGAGAAACTAGCAGGCTTTAAACTGGTTCACAACTAAATCAACCATGTTTCAACTCCAAACTACACTTGTGGCTTTAAACAGTGGTTTGCCTAAATCAACCAGACATCAATCCGCTTTCTGATAGCAACCACACCAAAGCTGTGATTTATAAAGAAGGTGTGGAAAATAATTACATCAGATGATATCATCTGTCAAAGTGGGGCTGTATGTCAGTGAATGTACCCAGTAAAACCACAAACAGCATCAACAATGTTTACAAGCTGTCCAAACTTATTACACTTGTGGCAGGTTTATAAAAACTCCATGTGAAATGGCCAGAACCTAGGAAGAAACCTATGTAGCAGAACAGGCCTTTTTTATTTTATCTTTATTTAACCAGGCAAGTCAGTTAAGAACAAAGCTGTATTTTGACTGTAGGCCTGGGAAAGTGTATGGTTAACTGCCTGTTCAAGGGCAAACGAACATCTGTACCTTGTGCTCGTGGGGTGTGTTGAAGTGAATGTGCAAATCAAAGTGGAATAGTCCACACTTAGCTTTATTATCCACTGTGTGTAAAGCTGAAACTGTCCCACTTATGTATACTGTGGGTGGTATAGTAAATATGTATGCTGCATGTATGTGTGCGTGTGTATGCGTGTGTGTATAACAGAACATGGCCAAGATGTTCAAAATGTTGCGTATGTGATGATGTATGCGTGGTCAAATGTAGGTATGTGTAATCCCAGTGGAATCACAACTGCAATGCAACACATGTTTACAACTTCCAAACAGTACACGTGTGTGGACTTTTTATGTATGTGTGCGTATGCGTGTGGATGTATGCACAAGAGGTGTATGATGTCTATGTGTGCAGACATGTGTGTGTGCGTATGTGCATTTCTGAGTTATGCAAGGTAACGTACACCAAAGCTGTGAGTGCGTATGCGTGTGTGCGTGTGTGTATGAATGGTGTGGAAAATAATGTATGCATGTGCGTATGTGCAAATGAAAATAACGTATGCGTGTGCGTAAACTGATGTAAGCGTCAAAAGTTTGGACACACCTACTCATTCAAGGGGTTTTCTTTATTTTTTACATTGTATAATAATAGTGAAGACATCAAAACTATGAAATAACACATTTCAAAGTCATGCAATAACTGAAAAAGAGATAAACAATTCAAAATATATGAGAGTCTTCAAAGTAGCCACCCTTTGCCTTGATGACAGCTGTGCACTCTGTTTAACACTTGTTTGGTTACTACATGATTCCATATGTGTTATTACATAGTTGTGACGTCTTCACTATTATTCTACAATGTAGATGATAGTACAAATAAAGAAACACGAGCAGGTGTGTCCAAACGTTTGACTGGTACTGAATGTATGGTACTAGTGTATTCAGGTTGGGTAGGTAGATGGTAGATGATATATGTAGACCGAGGCCTGTGTGTACATCCCACCCCGGTCTCTCACCTGTTTCCACCACCTCAGTCTCCACCTCCTGATCTTCCCCCACGTCCTGTATCAGGTAGGTCCCGTCATCGTAGACCAGAACATGGGCAGAGAAATACTGCTCCAGCCCCCTGCCTGGGACCTCCTCCACGATCACTGCTGGGTTCTCCTCTTCATCCAGGTCCTCGTCTGTCTCTTCTTCCAACATGTCTCCCTCCACCTCTACCTCCACCTCCACTTCAGCTTCAACGTCTCCCTCCTCACACTCTCCCTCCTGGAGAACAGGGGTGAGGGAGTAGGACAAAGAGGAACAGAGATGGAGAGAGGGACGAGGATAGAAAAACAGAAGGGGAGAAGAGGAGCTTGGTTAAGAAGACAGAACATCCCAAACAGAGTACTTTCTCTACTGCTATACAGTCCTTAAAGGAAAGGAGACGTGTGAAGGAAGCCAGTGAGTGTGAATATTGGAGCGCAGCACCTATCTAGTCCTGTCTTTAAGGAAAGGAGATGTGAAAAGGAAGCCAGTGAGTATGAATATTGGAGAGCAGCACCTATCTTGTCCTGTCTTTTGTGAAGGAAGCCAGTGAGTGTGAATATTGGAGAGCAGCACCTATCTTGTCCAGTCTTTAAGGAAAGGAGACGTGGAAGCCAGTCTAGGTCCTAGGTGATTTCACTGCTCATAATTCAACATTACATTTGAGTCATTTAGCAGCCAGTGATCTTATCCAGAGCAGCACCTAGAGTTGTGAATTCATCTTCAGATAGCTAGGTGGGACAACCACCTCTCAGTAGGTCCTAGGTGATTTCACTGCTCATAGTCAACATTATTCATTTCAGATAGCTAGGTGGGACAACCACTTATCTCAGTCATAGTTAGTGAATTCATCTTCAGATAGCTAGGTGGGACAACCACCTCTCAGTCATAGTTAGTGAATTCATCTTCAGATAGCTAGGTGGGACAACCACCTCTCAGTCATAGTGAATTCATCTTCAGATAGCTAGGTGGGACAACCACCTCTCAGTCATAGTGAATTCATCTTCAGATAGCTAGGTGGGACAACCACCTCTCAGTCATAGTTAGTGAATTCATCTTCAGATAGCTAGGTGGGACAACCACCTCTCAGTCATAGTGAATTCATCTTCAGATAGCTAGGTGGGACAACCACATCTCAGTCATAGTGAATTCATCTTCAGATAGCTAGGTGGGACAACCACCTCTCAGTCATAGTGAATTCATCTTCAGATAGCTAGGTGGGACAACCACATCTCAGTCATAGTTAGTGAATTCATCTTCAGATAGCTAGGTGGGACAACCACCTCTCAGTCATAGTTAGTGAATTCATCTTCAGATAGCTAGGTGGGACAACCACCTCTCAGTCATAGTTAGTGAATTCATCTTCAGATAGCTAGGTGGGACAACCACATCTCAGTCATAGTTAGTGAATTCATCTTCAGATAGCTAGGTGGGACAACCACCTCTCAGTCATAGTTAGTGAATTCATCTTCAGATAGCTAGGTGGGACAACCACCTCTCAGTCATAGTGAATTCATCTTCAGATAGCTAGGTGGGACAACCACATCTCAGTCATAGTTAGTGAATTCATCTTCAGATAGCTGGGTGGGACAACCACATCTCAGCCATAGTTAGTGAATTCATCTTCAGATAGCTAGGTGGGACAACCACATCTCAGCCATAGTGAATTCATCTTCAGATAGCTAGGTGGGACAACCACCTCTCAGTCATAGTTAGTGAATTCATCTTCAGATAGCTAGGTGGGACAACCACCTCTCAGTCATAGTGAATTCATCTTCAGATAGCGAGGTGGGACAACCACCTCTCAGTCATAGTGAATTCATCTTCAGATAGCTAGGTGGGACAACCACATCTCAGTCATAGAATTCATCTTTAGTGAATTCATCTTCAGATAGCTAGGTGGGACAACCACATCTCAGTCATAGTTAGTGAATTCATCTTCAGATAGCTAGGTGGGACAACCACCTCTCAGTCATAGTTAGTGAATTCATCTTCAGATAGCTAGGTGGGACAACCACCTCTCAGTCATAGTTAGTGAATTCATCTTCAGATAGCTAGGTGGGACAACCACCTCTCAGTCATAGTTAGTGAATTCATCTTCAGATAGCTAGGTGGGACAACCACCTCTCAGTCATAGTGAATTCATCTTCAGATAGCTAGGTGGGACAACCACCTCTCAGTCATAGTGAATTCATCTTCAGATAGCTAGGTGGGACAACCACATCTCAGTCATAGTTAGTGAATTCATCTTCAGATAGCTAGGTGGGACAACCACCTCTCAGTCATAGTGAATTCATCTTCAGATAGCTAGGTGGGACAACCACATCTCAGTCATAGTGAATTCATCTTCAGATAGCGAGGTGGGACAACCACCTCTCAGTCATAGTTAGTGAATTCATCTTCAGATAGCTAGGTGGGACAACCACATCTCAGTCATAGTGAATTCATCTTCAGATAGCGAGGTGGGACAACCACATCTCTGTCATAGTGAATTCATCTTCAGATAGCGAGGTGGGACAACCACATCTCAGTCATAGTTAGTGAAATTTTTCCTCATTAAAGTAGGGGACAACCACCTCTCAGTCATAGTGAATTCATCTTCAGATAAAAGGTGGACAACCACATCTCTGTCATAGTGAATTCATCTTCAGATAGCTGAGGTGGGACAACTCACATCTCTGTCATAGTTAGTGAATTCATCTCCAGATAGCTAGGTGGGACAACCACATCTCAGTCATCCAGTGAATTCAGCCCCTTCAGATAGCTGCCTCCTGGACAACCACCTCTCAGTCATAGTTAGTGAATTCATCTTCAGGTGGCTCTGGTGCAGGACAACCACAGGTCATAGTGAATTCATCTTCAGACCACTGAGGAAGAGACAACCAGAAAAGTCATTTAAACTTTATGAAGCCAGTCGTTAAGAGCCCGGACAGGGCTAAACAATGGTAATTCAGCCCGGAAGGGCTTCAGATAGCTAAGACAACCACCTCTCAGTCATACGATGGTGAAGCCATCTTCAGATAGCTAGGTGGGACAACCACCTCCAGTCGGACAGGGTCCATTCTTCCTCATTAAAGTGGTTACGCAGCATGGTAAGACAGCCCGGACAGGGTTAGTTCAGTAAAAGGTGTTTGCCCGGACAGTCCAACAATTCTAACCAGCCTGGACAGGGCTCCACGATGGTAAGACTCCCCGGACAGCCCCTCCACAATGTAAGACGAGCACCACAGGGTCATGGTAAGCATGCCCGGACAGGGACGATGGTCCAGCCCGGACAGGCTCACTGCTGCCTCCTGGCCCCAGCCTGGACAGGGCTACACGATGGTAAGAGAGCCCGGACAGGGCTACGCGATGGTAAGACAGCCCAGACCGCGAGGAAGAGAGCCCGGACAGGCCTACAAATATTTAAGACAGCCTGGACAGGGCTACGCGATGGTAAGAGAGCCCGGACAGGGCTAAACAATGGTAAGAGAGCCCGGACAGGGCTACGCGATGGTAAGAGAGCCCGGACAGGGCTACGCAATGGTAAGAGAGCCCGGACAGGGCTACGCGATGGTAAGAGAGCCCGGACAGGGCTACGCGATGGTAAGAGAGCCTGGACAGGCCTACACAATGGTAAGAGAGCCCGGACAGGCCTACACAATGGTAAGAGAGCCCGGACAGGCCTACACAATGGTAAGAGAGCCTGGACAGGCCTACACAATGGTAAGAGAGCCCGGACAGGCCTACACAATGGTAAGAGAGCCCCGGACAGGCCTACACAATGGTAAGAGAGCCGGACAGGCCTACACAATGGTAAGAGAGCCCGGACAGGCCTACACAATGGTAAGACAGCCCTGTGGTCTAGAGAAACATCCAGCTGCTGCTCTCTTCCCCTCTGAGCCAGTACCAGGTTTCAAACCTATAACGGCCTGTTCCCTCTCACTTCTTCATATCGCTAAGGGCCAATGGTTGCTAAGGGCACATGGCCCTCATTTCCTGCTCAAAGGAAGAATGATTGGACTTTGAGAGGAAATACGGACTGGACCCACACATGTCACTTGCCCTCGTACCCACACATGTCACTTGCCCTCCTACCCACACATGTCACTTGCCCTCCTACCCACACATGTCACTTGCCCTCCTACCCACACATGTCACTTGCCCTCCTACCCACACATGTCACTTGCCCTCGTACCCACACATGTCACTTGCCCTCGTACCCACACATGTCACTTGCCCTCCTACCCACACATTTCACTTGCCCCCTCCCACACCACACTACATATTTCACTTGCCCTCCTACACACTACATGTCACTTGCCCTCCAACCCCACTACACATTTCACTTGCCCTCCTACCCCCACACATTTCACTTGCCCTCCTACCCACACATGTCACTTGCCCTCCTACCCACACATTTCACTTGCCCTCCTACCCACACATTTCACTTGCCCTCCTACCCACACATTTCACTTGCCCTCCTACCCACACATTTCACTTGCCCTCCTACCCACACATTTCACTTGCCCTCCTACCCACACTACACATTTTCTTTAATTATTTTACCTTTATTTAACTAGGCAAGTAAGTTAAGAACAAATTCTTATTTTCAATGACGGCCTGGGAACAGTGGGTTAACTGCCTTGTTCAGGGCAGAATGACAGAATGTACCTTGTCCCTCCTACCCAACACAGGCTACCTTGCCCTCCTACTCCAACACATTACACTTGCCCTCCTACCCACACATTACCTTGCCCTCCTACCCACACTACACATTTTCTTTAATTATTTAACCAGGCAAGTAAGTCCAAAACAAATTCTTATTTTCAATGACAGGCCTGGGAACAAGCCAGGTTACCCTGCCGTTCAGGGCACTCCAATGACCAGGCTTACCCTACCTTGTCAGCTATTCGAACTTCCAACCACTAGGCTACCCTGCCGCCCCTACACTCCAACCACCAGGCTACCCTACCGCCTCTACACTCTAACCACAGGCTACCCTGCCGCCCCTACACTCCAACCTGCCGCCCCTACACTCCAACCACCAGGCCACACAGCAGCACAGCTGAAGAGGCAGAATTCTAGAGAGTACCAAAACATAATGACTGTTCCCTACCTCCATTGACACAGGACAGGTCAATACCAAAACATAATGACTGCCCCTCCTCCATTGATACAGGACAGGCAATACCAAAACATAATGACTGTTCCCTCTGATACAGGACAGGTCAATACCAAAACATAATGACTGTTCCCTCTGATACAGGACAGGTCAATACCAAAACATAATGACTGTTCCCTCCTCCCATTGACACAGGACAGGTCAATACCAAAACATAATGACTGTTCCCTCCTCCCATTGACACAGGACAGGTCAATACCAAAACATAATGACTGTTCCCTCCTCTGATACAGGACAGGTCAATACCAAAACATAATGACTGTTCCCTCCCTACAGGACAGGTCAATACCAAAACATAATGACTGTTCCCTCCCTGATACAGGACAGGTCTACCAAAACATAATGACTGTTCCCCTCTGATACAGGACAGGTCACAAAACATAATGACTTTCTCTCCCCACACAGCTGCACAGCTGACAGGAGGCAGAATTCTAGAGAGTAGATCATTGACAAAACATAATGACTGTTCCCTCCTCCCATTGACACAGGACAGGTCAATACCAAAACATAATGACTGTTCCCTCCTCTGATACAGGACAGGTCAATACCAAAACATAATGACTGTTCCCTCTGATACAGGACAGGTCAATACCAAAACATAATGACTGTTCCCTCCTCTGATACAGGACAGGTCAATACCAAAACATAATGACTGTTCCCTCCTCTGATACAGGACAGGTCAATACCAAAACATAATGACTGTTCCCTCCCTGATACAGGACAGGTCTCCAAAACATAATGACTGTTCCCTCCTCTGATACAGGACAGGTCAATACCAAAACATAATGACTGTTCCCTCCTCCCATTGACACAGGACAGGTCAATACCAAAACATAATGACTGTTCCCCCCTCTCATACAGGACAGGTCAATACCAAAACATAATGACTGTTCCCCCCTCTCATACAGGACAGGTCAATACCAAAACATAATGACTGTTCCCTCCTCTCATACAGGACAGGTCAATACCTAAGTCCCAGCTCAGTGCTATCTAGGACAGAACTCAACACACACCATATTCAAAGAGTCTCTCCTCCCATTTCTGTGACACCATGGCCAATTAATCCAACTGACCCTCAACTAACAATGTCTCTCTATCCTATAATTAACTTTCTCTCTCTTTTAGCCTAATTGTCACTTAATCGTGGTCTTTCGGTTTAATCTAGTAACTATCTATTCCCTACTGTAATGTAGAGGACAGGCTGGTGTTCCCTACAGTAATGTAGAGGACAGGCTGGTGTTCCCTACTGTAATGTAGAGAACAGGGCTGGTGTTCCCTACAGTAATGTAGAGGACAGGCTGTTGTTCCCTACTGTAATGTAGAGGACAGGCTGGTGTTCCCTACTGTAATGTAGAGGACAGGGCTGGTGTTCCCTACTGTAATGTAGAGGACAGGCTGGTGTTCCCTACTGTAATGTAGAGGACAGGGCTGGTGTTCCCTACTGTAATGTAGAGGACAGGCTGTTGTTCCCTACTGTAATGTAGAGGACAGGCTGGTGTTCCCTACAGTAATGTATAGGACAGGCTGGTGTTCCCTACTGTAATATAGAGGACAGGGCTGGTGTTCCCTACTGTAATGTAGAGGACAGGCTGGTGTTCCCTACTGTAATGTAGAGGACAGGGCTGGTGTTCCCTACTGTAATGTAGAGGACAGGCTGTTGTTCCCTACAGTAATATAGAGGACAGGCTGTTGTTCCCTACTGTAATGTAGGGGACAGGCTGGTGTTCCCTACTGTAATGTAGAGGACAGGGCTGGTGTTCCCTACTGTAATGTAGAGGACAGGCTGTTGTTCCCTACTGTAATGTAGAGGACAGGGCTGGTGTTCCCTACTGTAATGTAGAGGACAGGCTGGTGTTCCCTACAGTAATGTAGAGGACAGGCTGGTGTTCCCTACTGTAATGTAGAGGACAGGGCTGTTGTTCCCTACAGTAATATAGAGGACAGGCTGTTGTTCCCTACAGTAATATAGAGGACAGGCTGTTGTTCCCTACTGTAATGTAGAGGACAGGCTGTTGTTCCCTACTGTAATGTAGAGGACAGGCTGGTGTTCCCTACTGTAATATAGAGGACAGGCTGTTGTTCCCTACAGTAATATAGAGGACAGGCTGTTGTTCCCTACTGTAATGTAGAGGACAGGCTGTTGTTCCCTACTGTAATGTAGAGGACAGGCTGTTGTTCCCTACTGTAATGTAGAGGACAGGGCTGGTGTTCCCTACTGTAATGTAGAGGACAGGCTGTTGTTCCCTACTGTAATGTAGAGGACAGGCTGGTGTTCCCTACAGTAATGTAGAGGACAGGCTGGTGTTCCCTACAGTAATGTAGAGGACTGGTGTTCCCTACTGTAATGTAGAGGACAGGCTGTGTTCCCTACTGTGAGTGAGTGACTGTGTGATGTAGAGTGAGCTGAGTGACTGTACCGAGTGAGTGAGTGATTGGCTGAGTGACTGGCTGAGTGAGTGACTGGCCGAGTGAGTGAGTGACTGGCCGAGTGACTGAGTGACTGGCCGAGTGACTGAGTGACTGGCCGAGTGACTGAGTGACTGGCCGATTGAGTGAGTGACTGGCCGATTGAGTGAGTGACTGGCCGATTGAGTGAGTGACTGGCCGATTGAGTGAGTGACTGGCCGATTGAGTGAGTGACTGGCCGAGTGAGTGAGTGACTGGCCGAGTGAGTGAGTGACTGGCCGAGTGAGTGAGTGACTGGCCGAGTGAGTGAGTGACTGGCCGAGTGAGTGAGTGACTGGCCGAGTGAGTGAGTGACTGGCCGAGTGAGTGAGTGACTGGCCGAGTGAGTGAGTGACTGGCGAGTGAGTGAGTGACTGGCCGAGTGAGTGAGTGACTGGCCGAGTGAGTGAGTGACTGGCCGAGTGAGTGAGTGACTGGCCGAGTGAGTGAGTGACTGGCGAGTGAGTGAGTGACTGGCCGAGTGAGTGAGTGACTGGCCGAGTGAGTGAGTGACTGGCCGAGTGAGTGAGTGACTGGCCGAGTGAGTGAGTGACTGGCCGAGTGAGTGAGTGACTGGCCGAGTGAGTGAGTGACTGGCCGAGTGAGTGAGTGACTGGCCGAGTGAGTGAGTGACTGGCCGAGTGAGTGAGTGACTGGCCGAGTGAGTGAGTGACTGGCTGAGTGAGTGAGTGACCACAACTGTGCATGTGGGCAGTGCAGTGGACCTGGTCACGCAGTGAAACGTCAAGACCTTGGAATGTGCAGCCCCATCAGCCAAGCAACATAGTGTGTGATTGTTAAAGTACACAGGTCTGCATCCTTGAGGGCTGCAACATCCGCAAGTTTCTTTCCACTCTGGCCCAAGGCTGGTGGAAAACGTTGACACGAAGATAACAGTCAAGGAAAGGATGACATCAGCAAATCACAAACCAGCTGAAGGATGATCTCTCCCACTCCCCTCCCTCCCTCTCTCTCTCCCTCCCATTGCCTCCCACTCCCCTCCCTCTCTCTCTCCCATTGCCTCCCACTCCCACTCCCCTCCCTCTCTCTCTCCGATTGCCTCACACTCCCAACCCCCTCTCCTCCCTCTCTCTCTCCCACTGCCCTCCCCCTCTCCCATTGCCTCCCACTCTCCCTCTCATTGCCTCCCACTCCCCTCCCTCTCCCTCCCTCTCTCCCACTCCCCTCCCTCTCCCCCACTCACTGCCCTCCCTCTCCCCCACTCACTGGCCTCCCTCTCCCCCACTCACTGGCCTCCCTCTCCCCCACTGGCCTCCCTCTCTCCCACTGGCCTCCCTCTCTCCCACTGCCCTCCCTCTCTCCCACTGCCCTCCCTCTCTCCCACTGCCCTCCCTCTCTCCCAGAAACATAGGAAATGCAGTGGCGCCAGCTGTAGTTGTTTCATAAACATGATATCAAAGTCCACAAACACCAACATTCCCTGACAGCTGCTGCACCCGATGTTCCTTTGTTCAAAGCAATACTGGAACGGAGTAGCATGTTCTTTGTAGCTCGTTAATGTGGGATAAACACAGGTATGACGGCCTTACACACACACATACACACACACACACACAGCAGACTAAACAAGTCTCAAACAAGACCTTCAACATTGAAACCAGAATTACAGGCTGGTCAAGAGAGACGCCATGTCACCACAGAGGTACACAACAGTTCCAAACCCTAAAAGTCAACAAAAGAGAGGCATAAAAACAACCCACCAAACTGTCGTTCTTAGTTTCCAAAGCTAGCGTGATTAGTTTGGACTAATGGCATAAAAACAACCCACCAAACTGTAGTTCTTAGTTTCCAAAGCTAGCGTGATTAGTTTGGACTAATGGCATAAAAACAACCCACCAAACTGTAGTTCTTAGTTTCCAAAGCTAGCGTGATTAGTTTGGACTACTGGCATAAAAACAACCCACCAAACTGTAGTTCTTAGTTTCCAAAGCTAGCGTGATTAGTTTGGACTAATGGCATAAAAACACGAGCGAACGCCTATCAATATACATTACATGAGGAGAATGTAGGTTATCACTCACTCCAAAGTCCTGTCATTCCAAAGTCTATCGAAAGCCATCATCTTCACCATACAAGATACAGAGGAGCCACACAACCACTGCAAACGTTCCTCAGACAGGCTACTTACCAAGGAACCCCATGGAACAGAGAGAGCAGGTTTAGATTGAGCATGTGGAGCAGGTCATGAGCCTCTGTGACTCTATCTGAACCCTGCACATTCATCACCAGACTGGATCCAATATGGGAAGGATTCCAACATTCCACACAAGTATCCAACATTCCACACAAGCATCCAACATTCCACACAAGCATCCAACATTCCACACAAGCATCCAACACTCCACACAAGTATCCAACACTCCACACAAGTATGCAACACTCCACACAAGTATGCAACACTCCACACAAGTATGCAACACTCCACACAAGTATCCAACACTCCACACAAGTATCCAACACTCCACACAAGTATCCAACACTCCACACAAGAGTATCCAACACTCCACACAAGAGTATCCAACACTCCACACAAGTATCCAACACTCCACACAAGTATCCAACACTCCACACAAGTATCCAACACTCCACACAAGTATCCAACACTCCACACAAGTATCCAACATTCCACACAAGTATCCAACATTCCACACAAGTATCCAACATTCCACACAAGTATCCAACATTCCACACAAGTATCCAACATTCCACACAAGTATCCAACATTCCACACAAGTATCCAACATTCCACACAAGTATCCAACATTCCACACAAGTATCCAACATAAACCAGTAGTGAGAGAACATTCCGAGGAATCCCACAACATCCCGAGGAATCCCACAACATTCTGACTTACTCCTGCTGTTGATTCATCCATGACATCTAGGAAAAGGTAGGAGCTTTGTTTGACTGTCTTTCAACAAGCTAAATAAACCAGTAGTGATACAAAGAGGAGAGAGAGAGAGAGAGAAATTGAGAGAGAATGTGGCCTTGCTGCACTGCAGAACCATTCTCCTTGCGTCCATTTCTCTGTAACCTCTCTTCCTTCCATCTCTCTCTCTTCCCATCCCTCTATCCTCCTCTCTTTCCATCCCTCTCTCCTCTCATCTGTCTTCTTCATGCGGTGGAAAGAGAGTGAGCCTCAGAGAGACTCAGCACTTTGAGAGTGTGAGCCCTGCCCCCAGATCACATGATGAGGGTGGAACACACACAGCGTCACATGATACTGCAACAACAGAGCTTTTGTTCAGACTGAGTCTAGTTGCTAAAGATACAACGCCCTGCCTTGTGCCCTGCCCTCACTCTCGCACACACACACTTTAGGCTTAGATGACCTAAAGTGCACACACACAAGCCAACATCAGATGATCTCACACACCCACAGACAAACACTAGCAGTCATTCACCATCAACTGTCATATTATTGATACCAGTCATTGAGAGGTCATATTATTGATACCAGTCAGTGAGAGAGAGGTCATATTATTGATACCAGTCAGTGAGAGAGGTCATATTATTGATACCAGTCAGTGAGAGAGGTCATATTATTGATACAGTCATACCAGTCAGTGAGAGAGGTCATATTATTGATACCAGTCAGAGAGGTCAGTCAGTCAGTGAGAGAGAGAGGTCATATTATTGATACCAGTCAGAGAGAGAGGTCATATTATTGATACCAGAGGTCATATTATTGATACCAGTCAGTGAGAGAGAGGTCATATTATTGATACCAGTCAGTAGGTCATATTATTGATACCAGTCAGTGAGAGAGGTCATATTATTGATACCAGTCAGATACCAGAGAGAGGTCATATTATTGATACCAGTCAGTGAGAGAGGTCATATTATTGATACCAGTCAGTGAGAGAGAGGTCATATTATTGATACCAGTCAGTCATATTATTGAGAGAGGTCATATTATTGATACCAGTCAGTGAGAGAGGTCATATTATTGATACCAGTCAGTGAGAGAGGTCATATTATTGATACCAGTCAGTGAGAGAGGTCATATTATTGATACCAGTCAGTGAGAGAGGTCATATTATTGATACCAGTCAGTGAGAGAGAGTCATATTATTGATACCAGTCAGTGAGAGAGGTCATATTATTGATACCAGTCAGAGAGAGAGAGGTCATATTATTGATACCAGTCAGTGAGAGAGGTCATATTATTGATACCAGTCAGTCAGAGGTCATATTATTGATACCAGTCAGAGAGAGAGAGGTCATATTATTGATACCAGTCAGTGAGAGAGGTCATATTATTGATACCAGTCAGTGAGAGAGAGGTCATATTATTGATACCAGTCAGTGAGAGAGGTCATATTATTGATACCAGTCAGTCATATTATTGATACCAGAGAGAGGTCATATTATTGATACCAGTCAGTCATATTATTGATACCAGTCAGTGAGAGGTCATATTATTGATACCAGTCAGTCATATTATTGATACCAGAGAGAGGTCATATTATTGATACCAGTCAGTGAGAGAGGTCATATTATTGATACCAGTCAGTGAGAGAGAGGTCATATTATTGATACCAGTCAGTCATATTATTGAGAGAGAGGTCATATTATTGATACCAGTCAGTCATATTATTGATACCAGTCAGTGAGAGAGGTCATATTATTGATACCAGTCAGTCATATTATTGAGTCAGTGAGAGAGAGGTCATATTATTGATACCAGTCAGTGAGAGAGGTCATATTATTGATACCAGTCAGTGAGAGAGGTCATATTATTGATACCAGTCATTGATACCAGTCAGTGAGAGAGGTCATATTATTGATACCAGTCAGTGAGAGAGGTCATATTATTGATACCAGTGAGAGAGGTCATATTATTGATACCAGTCAGTGAGAGAGGTCATATTATTGATACCAGTCAGTCAGATACCAGTCAGTGAGAGAGGTCATATTATTGATACCAGTCAGTGAGAGAGGTCATATTATTGATACCAGTCAGTGAGAGAGGTCATATTATTGATACCAGTCAGTGAGAGAGGTCATATTATTGATACCAGTCAGTGAGAGAGGTCATATTATTGATACCAGTCAGTGAGAGAGGTCATATTATTGATACCAGTCAGTGAGAGAGGTCATATTATTGATACCAGTCAGTGAGAGAGGTCATATTATTGATACCAGTCAGAGAGAGGTCATATTATTGATACCATAGGTCATATTAGTCAGTGAGAGAGGTCATATTATTGATACCAGTCAGTGAGAGAGGTCATATTATTGATACCAGTCAGTGAGAGAGTCATATTATTGATACCAGTCAGAGAGAGGTCATATTATTGATACCAGTCAGTACCAGTCAGAGAGAGGTCATATTATTGATACCAGTCATTGATACCAGTCAGTGAGAGAGGTCATATTATTGATACCAGTCAGTGAGAGAGGTCATATTATTGATACCAGTCAGTGAGAGTGGTCATATTATTGATACCAGTCAGTGAGAGGTCATATGATTGATACCAGTCAGTGTCTGAGAGAATGGATGTAGACGAGACGGTGTGCTCAGCACGGCTCCAAGATGAAGTAGCCTATCAGGTGGAGATACATACAGTGGTATGCTATTCTACAAGGACAGTCTCCTATCAGTGCCAGAGTTTGACCAGCGAACCCAACCCTCACCATGACCATTTATTCATCCCCTGCCACCCCACTACCCCTTCTCATATCACTATGGTAACCCTGGGGTCCATCCCACCACCAGACCTTGGTTTCCCACCCCCCTCTTGGGAACCAACCAAACATTCACCCAATATGTAATATTCAAGTAAACGTACGCTTTTTGTTCAACAGTCGGTACACTACAAGTTTCACCGTGTAAACGGTGTCTGTTGGACTCTAGTTATTGGTTTCCTCACAAGGACATGGGTGCCAGGCTGAAACCGTTGTTCACTTGTGAGAGAACTATCCTTCAGGGCCTAGCGCGCTGGTTCAAAGGTTACTCTAGGCCAGTGCTTCTCATTTAGTTAGTTATCAGTTTGTTTGCATTAGCAGCTCGTCACAAATTCCTTGTGGGGGAAGCAGTTATTACAGGCCAAATGTCAAGTGCCGCCATAGTCTTATCTCGGGCAAGATAACGTCGCTGTCAGACAGACAGCAACGTCTGTTTTTATCTCATCTGATTAACTTATTAATAATGTACGAAAATGAAATATGAAAATGTATCCACTCACCACTTACTGTAAATCGCTCTGGAAAAGAGAGTCTGCTTAATGACACAAATATAAATGTAACAGAGTAGCTACGAGTGATTGACAAAACCCACTGACGCCTGTGCACCTATTGCCGATACTACCATTGTCTGCAGTCCTGCTCTTGGGCAATAGTATATTGTGTTTGTATGGGGTTAAATGGTCATTACCAGGGGCATTGCCAGTGTAAATGTATGGTATTAAACACAACCAAGGGCGACATGTACAGCACTGGGATACTAAGTTAACTAGAGGGACATTTTACTGTAACTTTCTGGAGCTCGCTCTCAAACATTAACATTGATTAAAGACTTGATTTATTTAATAACCACAGCAACTAGCTAACTAGTTACCATTATTAACTAACGCTAGCTAAACTGTGACGCCCCCTCCTCTCTCTAGTTAGTTAGCTAACATGCATATCTTCTGGTACTCACGATTATCAGCTTGTCGTTAGATAGTTTTGCAGAATTAGCATATGGATAGTTTACAAGACTCTCCTTACCTTGAAATGCCTCCTCTGCCCAGTCCAAAAGGCTTTGCTGATGGCAGACCGAGTCAACAACAGACAATGGTAAGGCTAGCTGCTGCCTGTGCCACTCCGTAACCTCCTCCCGAACAGAGCCAGCTAGCGGTGCTAACGTCAAAGCTAGCTGACGGTAACGAGCAGCCCGTTTGTTGTGAGCGAACCAGATCACTATGCCGCATAGTGTTAAAGCTAGCTACACTTAGATTTGGATTTGTTTGTTCCTGGTCGTTGTGAAAGCACGTTTCTATGTTATTCTGAACGATATATAAAACGGTGTTTTTTTTTCTCTCCAAGGGGGCTGGACTCGTTGTTGCTGGGAGGAGAGATTCGGGTCAAAGAAACGACACACCGGCCGTGACGTCACGCAGAACAGCAACTGCCCCCCCCCCCCCGAGCCTTCCCCATAAATAGAATCATTTATATTTTGCGACATTTTCCAAAATTGTTATACTACTGATGTTATGTTTCGTAGCATTGAAATATAATAACTTTATTTCTCTGTTGTGTATCAAATTATTTTCTGAAGGATATGCCCGCTCTCAGTGCGTTTCTTTACATATAATTTGCACTACTGCTGGTCATTCATTTTGCACTCCTGCTCGTCACTCCTGCTCGTCACTCCTGCTCGTCATGTAGCCATCCAGTCACTAATGAATACATGTCAATAAACATTGGCTGAATGAGACTGTTCCCCTTTCAAACGGATTGAAGGAGATTGAATGGAAGTAGAGCTCCATCTCCTGTCCCAAAGGTTGCCGTTTTATCCTGTAGTTTACAAAAACATCACAATAATTACATTGCCAACCAAACAGTTTAAATCGCCTTTATTTATTTACAAAGAATTTGTCTCCCAATAACAGATACTATACATAAAACAATTATTGAATTGATCATTTCATCCATTAAAAAAAGGGCTCTCCAAATTGAATCTCATAATTAGATATGGAATCATGTCAATGAAGTTCAAAGTCAAAAGTGTACAGTCCACTTGTCCATTCTGAATAAGCGTACAGCTCCATTTAATTTAGAAATACAACATATGACACGTTTCTGAGTATGACATCATAGTAACTTTTTTAGTAATTGTATAATGACTTTAAGTGACAGGAATAGTGTTAGTTTGGATCTTCAAACTAGTCTTCCTATACAAAATATACACAAGCAACATGAATACATAACCATAGGATAGTTTGGACAA
Source organism: Oncorhynchus masou masou (assembly GCF_036934945.1). Taxonomy (NCBI): domain Eukaryota; kingdom Metazoa; phylum Chordata; class Actinopteri; order Salmoniformes; family Salmonidae; genus Oncorhynchus; species Oncorhynchus masou. The sequence goes on from NC_088231.1 coordinate 27,657,554, forward strand.
CTCGTCTTTCCATACTGTGTCACACACAACCACCCCACCAACCAACTCACCAACCAACCCAACAACCACCCCACCAACCAACCCTACAACCACCCCATCAACCACCCCATTAACCAACCCTACAACCACCCCACCACCCCACCTGCAAAGCTATTACATATTATTGGACTGAAAAAAACATTTCATTTTACATTTTACATCACATGGGTACAACACTGTCTACCAACAGTCTACTGGCTTGAGAACTAAACTTAATCGAGATATTACCTGATTTAATAAAAAAAACTCCATGCAGAACTCACTCAACAGTCTCTGAAGAACACAATCATCTACATGTTGTCTAATGGCCTACTGTTTAATACAACAATTCAGATCTTATTTCATTGAATCAACCAAAAAAAAAAAAATAGTCAGAATTCATTAGGCAATGTCAAGTACACAATAATTTATCAAGTAACTTCAAATACATTCAAGTGGTCTTCATCAGCTTGGTAACAGTGACACCTTGGGGAACAGGGTGGTACTGAGAAATAGTTGATATCATCCCAAATGGCACCCTATTCCCCCAGGTCCTGGTCAAAAGTAATGCACTATATAGGGTATAAGGTGTCATTTGGGTCTGCGCATAGGAATAAAGTCAGACTTCAAACCCTTACAGAAGTGTCACCTCACCATGGGTAGGGAAAATACAAGACGAGGAAACTGAGTGAGAACCTGGAATGTTGTTACCGGGTTGACAACTGTTGTCATTAGACAACATTTAAATATATAATGAGTTAAATAGAATTATAGAATTCAATTCAAACCAGTTCTAATTATGTGTGTGTTTTATGTTGATCGTCCTGTTTGATTGACAGCTGTGGGTGTTGACTGTTCCAGAAGGCACATCTCGCTGGTCTCCAGTCAGGACTGGGCTGTCAGTAACATCAGGCTCATACTCTGTGCACCTGGGGAGGAAGAAGAATAACAGTATTTAGTGAAAATCCATGTATCCTTCCTAGCAGCTAAGCCAATGTGCAATGCAACATGCAAGCATTAGCAACTACTAGCTAGCTGGGGCCAATGTGTTCTGTCCATAGAATTAGAATACATTGAGCAGACATACAGTAGCTGTGAAAATAAATGTAATTTGCTTGTGTGAAAGATTCGGAATGTACGGAATTATGAAGGGGCACAGAATTCTAATGACATGATCAAACTTCATGATCAAAATTCTAATGGAATGTTGCTTAGAATGGGAACGTCTGTTGTCCTAGTTCTAATTCTAGTTCTATGTGTCATTCTATTTACCTTCTGTACTATCACATCACTGAGCAGGACCTCTTTACTGGCCTGGCAGTCTCTCCTGTTGGCATAGTAAAGGTGGGACAGAAAAGGGCCACAGTAGGTATTGTATTATATGTGGTATTGGACAGGGTCTTACAGTTGTTTTTTATCCTAATTAATAACATTATAAAAATTAAACATGTCCTCTGTTGTTTGAGACCCAAGGGCCCTTTACTCAAAGAAAACAAGCAATATTATTCATCTAAATCGTCTGCCTTTTCCTAACTAAATGTATGTAAAAACAACAACAAAAACATAACTACACTAAAAAAACACAAAAAATCCCACATAAGAAATAAAGTGTAGAGATCTGACTTACCTTCCACCTTGGCTTCCTCCTCTGCGGTCACCTCAGCAGGCCAATCGGTGGCGCGCTCCTCTGCGGTCACCTCAGCAGGCCAATCGGTGGCGCGCTCCTCTGCGGTCACCTCCACTGCCTCACTCTCGACGACTGCCTCCTCCTCACCAGCAGGGGGAGCCTCTACTTCCCCCACAGATGCAGCCTCTACAATCTCAACTGGGCCAGTCTCAACTGGGGCAGACTCAGAAGCTGGGGCTTCACATTGGTGGCATGAAGTGAAGAGGGCCTCCTTGACTTCCTCAGCCGGGGCTGCCTCTGCCTCCACTGCCTCGACATCCAGGGCTGAGGCTGCTGCCAGCATCGCCGCCTCCACGACGAGCGCCTCATCCTCAGACACTTGGGCCGTCTCCACAGCCTCCCTTGTCGCTGCTGGTTCCTCCATTTCTGGGGCTTCCTCCACTGGGGCTTCCTCCACTGGGGCTTCCTCTACTACTACTGCTACCTCTTCGGCTGCAGGTAACTCTGCCTCAACTGGCGCTGCCTCTTCAACTGGGGCAGCCTCTTTTGGGGAAAATTCCTCTACTATTGGTCCCTCCTCGGCAGAAGCCCCAGGTGCTTCCACAGCGGCAGAAGCCCCAGCCTCAGGTGCTTCCACAGCGGCAGAAGCCCCAGCCTCAGGTGCTTCCACAGAGGCAGAAGCCCCAGCCTCAGGTGCTTCCACAGCGGCAGAAGCCCCAAGGTGCTTCCACAGCGGCAGAAGCCCCAGCCTCAGGTGCTTCCACAGCGGCAGAAGCCCCAGCCTCAGGTGCTTCCACAGCGGCAGAAGCCCCAGCCTCAGGTGCTTCCACAGCGGCAGAAGCCCCAGCCTCAGGTGCTTCCACAGCGGCAGAAGCCCCAGCCTCAGGTGCTTCCACAGCGGCAGAAGCCTCATCCTCAGGTGCTTCCACAGCGGCAGAAGCCCCAGCCTCAGGTGCTTCCACAGCGGCAGAAGCCCCAGCCTCAGGTGCTTCCACAGCGGCAGAAGCCCCAGCCTCAGGTGCTTCCACAGCGGCAGAAGCCCCAGCCTCAGGTGCTTCCACAGTGGCAGGGAGCTCTGTGGCCTCTAGGGGAGCCGCAGCAGTCTCCTCCTCTGCAACAGCAGCTGGAGCTTCCTCTACGACGACCGGAACTACTTCCTCTGGCTCAGGGGTCTCCTCAGCAACCACTTCCTCTGGCTCAGGGGTCTCCTCAACAACCACTTCCTCTGGCTCAGGGGTCTCCTCAACAACCACTTCCTCTGGCTCAGGGGTCTCCTCAACAACCACTTCCTCTGGCTCAGGGGTCTCCTCAACAACCACTTCCTCTGGCTCAGGGGTCTCTTCAGCAACCACTTCCTCTGGCTCAGGGGTCTCCTCAACAACTACTTCCTCTGGCTCAGGGGTCTCTTCAGCAACCACTTCCTCTGGCTCAGGGGTCTCCTCAGCAACCACTTCCTCTGTGACATTAGGGGCAGCAACAACAGCCTCCTCTTCTGGTTTGGGCTCTTCAGTTTCCAAGACTTCTGCAGCTGGTGCTTCTGCCACTTCCCCCTCCACAGATAATACTTCCTCCTCTACCTTAGCTTCAGGAACCTCCAGGGAATCTAGAATGTCCTCGGCGGGAGCGAGTGAGGATTCTTCAGTCCGGTCTTCTAGGTGTTGGACGGCGTGCATGAGCCTCCTCTCAGCTACCGAGGCAGCAGCGATCTCAGAGCTGGCCAGGAGCCTCATGGAGGCAGACGTGATGTCAGACACAGCATCTAAAAAGAGAAGCAAGTCATGTCAGTCATGCAAGAAAGACAAAGGCTGCCTGTATACTGCAGAAACACACAGCTTCTCAGAAAAAGTATTTACAAAAATATTGTATATACAAAGGATGGAGCAGATCAACAGATACCATACTAAATCAGTCACAACCTTCACAGAGTAGCCATGTTAGATGTGGGTGATGGTGTTATTGTTACAACCTTCACAGAGTAACCATGTTAGATGTGGGTGATGGTGTTATTGTTACAACCTTCACAGAGTAACCATGTTAGATGTGGGTGATGGTGTTATTGTTACAACAGATACCAAACTAAATCAGTCACAACCTTCACAGAGTAGCCATGTTAGATGTGGGTGATGGTGTTATTGTTACAACCTTCACAGAGTAGCCATGTTAGATGTGGGTGATAAGTGTTATTGTCACAACAGATACCAAACTAAATCAGTCACAACCTTCACAGAGTAGCCATGTTAGATGTGGGTGATGGGGTTATTGTTACAACCTTCACAGAGTAGCCATGTTAGATGTGGGTGATGGTGTTATTGTTACAACCTTCACAGAATAGCCATGTTAGATGTGGGTGATGGTGTTATTGTTACAACCTTCACAGAGTAGCCATGTTAGATGTGGGTGATGGTGTTATTGTTACAACCTTCACAGAATAGCCATTACAGATATCAAATCACGTGTGAATAAGTAATAACATTCTGGGAAGATTCAGTCTTTATATAAAAATAATGAAAACATTGTTTACCGTCTACTGGACTTACCTTCCATTCACCTCAGGATGACATACCTTGACATCATTCTGCCATGGGGGGGGGCACGTGACCATCTGGGGGGGGTCTAAACACATGGGACTAGTCCAGCAGCCGTGTCATGCCCCTCGTCTGTGTCGTGAGGATAAGAACCTGGAGGTCTGTCGATAAAGACCCGACTACAGGCTGGTGGGTGGTGACTGATCAACATTCCACTACGGGAGAAGCCAACCGGGTACGGATCCATTTTGTTCTCTGAACTGTTCATTCAATCCAGTTCCTGGTCGTGTTTGGATGTGCACAGGGCCTAAGGCCATTGGACAGTGTTGATCAACTGCTGGTAGTCTGACTGCTTGGTATGTGTGCACTACTTTAACCAGCCTACAAATTAAAAACTAGAAAACAATTCATGCCAAGTACCATTACACTAAAACATAAAGACAAAGCATTTTAAAAAGGTGAATGTTATTTAATAACTAATCATGGTTTAGTGTTTTTACATTCGCTTTGATGTTGTAAAACCCGTAGAGCCTGACCTGTCAAATCAATCTGCTGCTGCGGCTACAGACCAGTTTGTACCAGTTCTGGGTTGGAAGCCTGACAGGCACAGAGACGAGACTATTGTGAAATCTGGTACAAGAGGTCTACGATGAAGTAAAAGATCACACACTACATGAAACCCTTCAATACACATGGGAGCATGAACATGGCATTGAGGCACCTGATATACATGATATTAAAAGGAACAACTGCTACCAAAACACATGACGAAAAGCAATGTACGGTCATGGGTATGTCTAGACTACAGGAGTTCTAGGTTACGGATGGGTGGGTGTGGGAACTATAGGTTCTACATACCTGGTACATATTTAACAAAACCTGCCTTTTGATAAAATAAATGTATATGTTGAAAGATAATGATAAAATAATTCCACTCTGAAACCTTATAACTGTATGAAATTGATTAGAATCAAAATTATAAATCTGATGTGTGTAGTTTTAGTCGGAATTAGGTTAAACAATGTATCTGTATAGTGGAAAAACACACTGAGCAAGGCGTAGCTTAGGATTTGAGCTTAGGTGTGTGCCGAAGAAAAAAAACCGGAGAACAGTTAAACTGCGTTTGGACCGACCTGGTCTCTGAGGAACCTATGATAGCATAGGGAGGACTTCTCAAGGTTTCCCTAATCTCGGGGGAATGGAACTGTCGGCTGGGTAGTGATACACAGTGGTGAGAACTACGGAGAAGGATAAAACTCACCTACGGTTTGTGTGGAAGTATGTGCGTAGGATACCTACTGTTTGTGTGGAAGTATGTGCGTAGGATACCTACTGTTTGTGTGGAAGTATGTGATATCTACTGTTTGTGTGGAAGGCGTAGGATACCTACTGTTTGTGTGGAAGTATGTGCGTAGGATACCTACTGTTTGTGTGGAAGTATGTGCGTAGGATACCTACTGTTTGTGTGGAAGTATGTGCGTAGGATACCTACTGTTTGTGTGGAAATGTGCGTGGATACCTACTGTTTGTGTGGAAGTATGGACTGCGTAGGATACCTACTGTTTGTGTGGAAGTATGTGCGTAGGATACCTACTGTTTGTGTGGAAGTATGTGCGTAGGATACCTACTGTTTGTGTGGAAGTATGTGCGTAGGATACCTACTGTTTATGTGGAAGTATGTGCACAGCTATAAAATGGATGTCTTTGTATAATGGACTTCAGAACATTCTCTGAATAAACTGTACTCTTTTTACGTAAGAGTACAGTCAAAGCTGGGACCGAGAGACTGAAAAACAGCTTCTATCTCAAGGCCATCAGACTGTTAAACAGCAACCACTAACATTGAGTGGCTGCTGCCAACACACTGACTCAACTCCAGCCACTTTAATAATGGGAATTGATGGGAAAGGATGTAAAATATATCACTAGCCACTTTAAACAATGCTACCTAATATAATGTTTACATACCCTACATTATTCATCTCATATGTATACGTATATACTATACTCTATATCATCTACTGCATCTTTATGTAATTCATGTATCACTAGCCACTTTAACTATGCCACTTTGTTTACATACTCATCTCATATGTATATACTGTACTTGATATCATCTACTGTATCTTGCCTATGCTGCTCTGTACCATCACTCATTCATATATCTTTATGTACATATTCTTTATCCCCTTATACTTGTGTGTATAAGACAGTAGTTTTGGAATTGTTAGATTACTTGGTTATTACTGCATTGTCGGAACTAGAAGCACAAGCATTTCGCTACACTCGCATTAACATCTGCTAACCATGTGTATGTGACAAATAAAATTTGATTTTGATTTGATAAGCTGAGTCTTTTAATTATTATTAAACCCATGGTCTTACAGATCTCGGTGATTGGTCAGAGCTATTGATTGTCAGTTATTATCATTGGGATTGAAAATTCTCTTGACACCTTTCCACAGTGTGTAGGTGAAGCTTCGATATTGATTTTAAAACATTTTTTCCCGGAAAACTGTTAAATCATGTGTTCTGTTCAGGAACTCTGACCTAAAATGCAAATGATTTGTAAAAAAAAAAAAAAGTTGTAAAATCTGAAATAGTCATTTCTATTTGGATAAAAACGTTAGACAAAACGCAGCAATAGTGTTTATTCCACACGTGAGGGTAAGACAATAGAAGAAATGGACGCAATAGAAGCAACTGACAACGTCTTTATTGAAGGACTTCAGCTTCCTGAATCTCTTCTTCACTGATACTTTAGAAAACATTATAAAGTTACCAAGGCGCATTATTAGTTGGCCCATGGCGACCATCTCCAGACAGAACAACATTACCAATGTCGATGGGTCGGAGAGGAATAGAACAGTAGTGTTGAAGTGAGACTGTTGGGTTTATTATAAAATGTTCCCTTAATGTTTACCTTTCACAGTTAGGACATAAAAAGACAGACTCTTAACGGCATCGGCGCAAATCAACAAAATAAAGCTTGGTCTTTCTGAAGTTCTATTGAGAGATGGTGGTGGTGAATGATTGGTTGGCTGAAGGAGAAAACAATGTGACAGTGTTAGTAGAATGTGTGTCTGCATCACAAATGGACCCCTATTCCCTATAAAGTGCACTAGTTTTAAACCAGGGCCCGTAGGCCACAAACATAGGGCTCTGGTGAAACGTAGCGCACTACAGGGCCCGGCATCGTCCGGGTTAGGGGCGGGTTTGGCCGGGGGAGGCCGTCATTGTAAATAAGAATTTGTTCTTAACTGACTTGCCTAGTTAAATAAAGGTCAAATAATTAAATTAAATGTGTAGTGTGTGTGTGTGTGTAGGAGGGCAAGTGAAATGTGGGATGCAGCCTGGGGGCATCGTCCTGGACCGCTTCATTACATCATGTAAGTCCTGGCTGGTTTGTGTGTCAGTCACCGTGGTTACAATGCAGTGTTGGTTGATTAAACTAGTAGTGGACTGTTCCAGATGGAACGGTCCACTAGGAGGTAAGGCAGGTAAAGAAGAAATGCACTACTACAGTTTGTTACGTGAGGTTTGAAGTTGAAGGTAAAGGCTTAAGGTTCTGTAAACAACAAGGTGCATGTTAGTGGAAGTCACTTCCCACCATGCACTTATCCAAGACCCCGCTTTTAATGAAACACTTCCTAGGGCTGCAACGGGCCGCGCCCCTCTTCCCACAGTTATGGTTCCAGGAAATACATGCTGCTTACCGCGGTTTCAAATGATGAATAGCTACACAAATCTCCTGGATGAACCAATCATTGAAAAGATTAGAAATGGCTTTAAAATGTTTGTTTTTATATATATATATATATATAAATAAAAGTGTAGCAGAGCAGAGCAGAATACAAGTAATGTGGTTTGTTAGCGAACACATGATGGTACGCGATAGCTGTAGTATCTTCCAACCACAGAGCAGATCCAAGTCACGTGATCTGTTCGATGCCACATGTGGCGCTAACGGATCACGTGACTTGGATCTGCTTTGTGATTGGACAATACAGACCGTGAGGCTCCATGGTGAGTGGAGGCTTTGGTGCTCTTTGAAACAAACTGACAATACAAAGTGATTTCTCAGAGGTTTAAACATCCATAACCGATGGGCACTACATCAACAATAAGAAATTGTTCTGCAATCTCGGGTTGAAAATAGAACATCTACGTTGCACAGTAATATGGCTAATATTTGATACCACTCTGGGCTTTGAGGGTTGAGGATCCACTTCCAGAACCACTGGTTGCAGCCCTAGTTGCTCAGCATTGGGGGCAGGGGGGGGGAGTGATCCCTTATCTGTGCTTGGTGGGGGCAGACTTCTCCCTGGCACAGTGTCTAGGACGTGATAACAAGGATCAGACAGAAATGATGTCATAAAGAGATCAGTGAGGACACAGAACCAACTGATCCCCAAAGTTCCAATCACTGGGAGTTCCATTTGGGCACTGGAACACGGAGCTTTATGACATCACCGACTAATCCTTCTAGAGCTTATCCTAGGGAGAGTTGTGAGCAGCACGAGGAGGAGGAGGAGGAGGAGAGAGCAGGGAGGAGGAAGGAGATAGCAGTTTTTTGGTCACATTTCACAATAAGATGCAGTTCACAAAGCAATTGAAATGCTTTTCTCTAACTGGTACATTTATTACTTGCATAATAACCATTGAACCTGCTTGAAGTGCTTATCGTCTCGAGGTTCATAACATGACCTTCCTTTCAATCGGAATTTGGAGCACGTTCAACGCACGGTCAAAATGGATTGGAAACTTTAACAAAGCCAAGATGGCAGACTGACATTATGGAGAACTCCGCCATCCATCTGGAATCTTAAGGGACAAAGTCATTCAGACAAAAGTGAAGGAAAAGAAGTTGCCGTTTTCTGTCCTGAATTCTAAGGGCCACTTGGGAAAACTTTACATTAGAAGTGTCCAAAAAAGCCAACCTATTCCCTATATAGTGACAATGTACTACTTTTGACCAGAGCCTATGGGCCCTATATAGGGAATAGGGTGACATTTCAGAGGCACATAGGTTTGTGGGTCAGGACAACATGTACCATCATAAATCCAATATCTCCCTTTACTTCCCCTTTAACACCTAGGAACTCCTCAGAAAAACAGAGCCAGGAGTTTTCCCCAACCATGAACCGACCAGAAACAAAAACACTCCTGTCCCCACTGATAAATAGGACCATATTGCTTGACAAATAGACTGGGAATGATTTAAAAACCTGAAACGGCTATGTATTTAGCTGTGGTGTAAAGGAGTCAGAAATGAGAAGAGGCAGCTGTCCCCGTCACCATGACATCATACCTAACTAAAGTGTTCTATAACAGAACATAGTCCACCTCCTGCTTCCTATTGTAACATGTGCTAGTAGATAGGGGGCTGTGATCCAAAGAGGCTCCCTATTCCGTACGCAGGGTGCTACTTTAAACCAGGGAAAGTAGTGCACTACATAGGGAATAGGGTGTAGAGGGGGCCTGTGAGGGAAGGGGGGGGTCGGGGGTCAGGTGTAGGGTTGGGGGGGGGTAGTAGTAAGAGGGACACACCACAGCTAAACACACCCCTCTAGGTTGACCTTTGACCCCTCATGCTGCCACCTCGGCGGCAGGGGCTGCTTCTGCCTCAGGGGCGGTGGGAGGCGTCTCGGCCACTACTTCGGCCACTACTTCCTCACCGGCAGCCTCCACGGCAACGACCTCTTCCACGACGCCAGGAGCCGCATCTGCAACGTCCTCGATGACGGCCTCTGCGTCAGCCTCCGGTGGAGCTTCTTCCGTAACCACGGCAACTTCAACTGCGGGCGCCTCCTCAACTGCGACGACATCTGGTTCCGCAGCAACCTCTAGGACAGCGACGGATTTGGCTGCGACCTCTGCCACAACTTCCTCTGCTGCTGCAGGCGCCTCCTCGACTGTCTCAGCGGCCACCTCGGCTAACACCTCGGCTTCTACTGGTGCCGGTTCTTCTGGGGATTCTACTTCCTCTGCTGCTGGTGCTGCTTCCTCTGCTGCTGGTGCTGCTTCCTCTGCTGCTGGTGCTGCTTCCTCTGCTGCTGGTGCTGCTTCCTCTGCTGCTGGTGCTGCTTCCTCTGCTGCTGGTGCTGCTTCTGGAAGGAGATCGAGAGAGAGAGAGAGGTGGAATAGAGAGAAAGATGAGGACACGGTCTCATCCCTCCCTACGGGGTTTTGTCCAATTGTAACATCGATCCCCTAAAGCCAGATTCTACATTGTACCATGTGGTCTGGTCTCTGTGTAGAAAGCATCCTAATCAGGAACAAAAGGAGGATTCAACACGGAGAAAAATACTAAATTAAGTTTAAACTGCTTTCAGTTATTAGTCCTCTGCTAAGCAGTTAACTACCTTTTAATGTGTGACGCAGTTTGACCTTTGAACCCTCCGGAAACCCCTGAGGCGTATACTACAAACGTAGCTAGATATACTCAGGCTTTTCTGAAGTGAGCTAGCTTCAGGTAGCTTCACATTCCAGCTCAGGCTTTTCTCATTAAGTAGATATTGATTGTGCACCCGTCACTTCCTTGAGCCTGCTCAAGCCAGGCAGAGTAACTGTTTAGCTAAATCGAAAAAAACACCCTGCAAACCTACGAACCCTTCGGAACCCGGTGCGGAGACCCCGTCATTGACAATTCTAAAACGGTTCAGGAATCCATGAACCCTTTGCCAGAGACCACATTTTCATGTTTAACTAAATCGGAGAACGGTTGCGGAGACCACGGTTGAAAAAAGACCAAAAATAGACCACCCTGCAGACCACGGTGCGGAGACCACGGTTGCGGAGACCACGGTGCGGAGACCACGGTGCGGAGACCACGGTGCGGAGACCACGGTGCGGAGACCACGGTGCGGAGACCACGGTGCGGAGACCACGGTGCGGAGACTACGGTTGAGGAGACCACGGGTGCGGAGACCAGTCTGAGGAGACCACGGTGCGGAGACCACGGTGCGGAGACCACGGTGCGGACACCACAGTGCGGACACCATGACAAAAACCACATGATAAAAATAAGGAAAGTTTATCCGCATGTGAAGTTTCAAATGCATCCAGTTACTAAATGTTTTTTTTTATCATATGTATTTGATTGCAAATTTTAACACGAGAACAGTTGATTAATAAAATATTGGAGAGTCAGTCGTCTCCTTCCAATATGGAGAATAACGAGATGATCCACTCAAGAGGGAGGAAATCTAATTGGAACTGCCTGCCCGGGGCAAGTTCGTTCTGAAGGATTTGTTGGCATAGAAACGAAGCTGGCTAAAATAAAAGGTGAGCCACATTTGTGTCAGCTGTCATCCTGAGTTGAACTCAGAGTTGAACAAAGACAACTCAAACCACATTCGTTGTTTAGGGCTCTGACCAGGTTGGTGACACCTGCTTAGCTGCAAAGGACCCCTATGGCTTTGAAAGAACGTCAAATCCCTATTCCTCAATTACAAGCCCTCAAAAGTCATTGGAGGGAGGTCAGAGGGGCAAAGACCTCGGATCCTTTCCTCCAATGACCTTTGAGAGAGCGGCGAGGAATAGTGGAATCTAGGATGGGGATTTGACAGCTTGTCAATGCCACAGAGGTGAGCTGAAACTCATTAGGTTGTCAACTTGAGGATCGTCAGAGAGAGTCACTCTTGCCAAAAATATGTCCAAAATAAGTCCAATGAGTTTCTATGGCTTGTTTTGGACCGAAGCTCGTCGCCTGCCTTCACGCCATTGGGACAACAACTCCCATCGTTCGGGTGGAGACCTGATATACAGATCCCTGGTCCAAGGGCGTTAATGATTAACAGGGGGAGGTAAGAAATGGAGCGAACAAGGACAGAGGGAGGAAGCCAGGATTTCTTTTGATGACACAGCAACAATCCCAAGACGCACCCCATTTCCCTACTTTCGACCAGAGCCCTATGGGCCCTAGTCAAACGTAGTGCACTAAATAGGGAATAGGGTGCCACTTGGGACACACTCCCAGCCAGAGGGAACACCTGGAGCAGGGTTAAGGTCAAGGTTAACTGAAAACAGCTGTTTTTTTAAAAACAAACCATTATAATAGGTAACAAGGATAATATCAACTGATTAGCCAGTGATCTGTATTGGTATTTAAACTGGCCCCTGACTAGTTAAAAGGTCCAGCCACATTCTGTTGTAGAAGTATACCCAAGTACACGAACAAGGATAAGATCGCAACTAATTAGCCAGGAATGACAGCAGTAGCCTCCACTGGTTTTAAACGGTATAATTAAGAAGACGAGGAACTTGGGGTCAGGTACTTTGGGCGATAGAGCTGTGACAGACTAAGCAACGAGCAAACATCCAAACATAACATGCAGGCAGGACAGAAAACAAATAACAAGCTTTTTTGGAATACACCAAAAGATATGCAAATGAGGAAAAGAGAAAAGGACCAACAGGTGGATATGAAGGGAATGAAGGGGTTCCCATGGCTTAGTCTGAACAGTGTGGAGATGTGTGCAGAGTAAACGATACTACAGAGTAAAACCACAATAATAGGCAAGCAAAGATAGACGGACACCGGTAAGAACATCTGATGTTTGGATCGCGTGTTAATGCCTTGTTCCCTGACCAAGTTCAGGAGCCAAAGCTCAACATTACCCTTTTCTTTTCAAGTGTGCCCAGCTTATGGAGCTATTTTGGAAACAGGTAAAGGAGAGTTTAGAATGTTTAAAAGGGGTAGAGTTTGTTGAATATGTGTAGGCCAGGTGTAGAAATCAGAGTTAGTTATTGAAGGTTTGTTGGCTAGCGATGACAAACTGGCTACCTGTGTCAGGTGTGACAGGGGAAGTGTAGAATTTCATTTAAAGTTGATGTGATCGAATAGTGAAGCCTACAAAATGGCGGCCCCCCGCCACCACAAACGCATGAAATGGCAGTTGGTTACGCTTTGTTCTGACAGGAAGTTGTAAGATGTTTCATGCCAGGTAGGACTAGAGCAGTGTCTCAAATGGCACTCTATTCCCATCACCACAGCGCCGGAGAGACAGGATCTGCTAAAGCATTCAAGCTACATTTCTCACAAGGCAAGCTAAAAGATGTCCAAAAAGAACTCCCAAATGACTAATGCCCCTGGCCCCCTGTAACACAAAAAGAACTCCCCCTCTGCCCCGCCTGTAACACAAAAAGAACTCCCCCCTGTGCCCCGCCTGTAACACCAAAAGAACTCCCCCTTCTGCCTCGCCCGTAACACCAAAAGAACTCCCCCCTCTGCCCCGCCTGTAACACCAAAAGAACTCCCACTCTGCCCCGCCTGTAACACCAAAAGAACTCCCCCCTCTGCCCCGCCCGTAACACCAAAAGAACTCCCCCTCTGCCCCGCCTGTAACACCAAAAGAACTCCCCTCTGAACTCCCCCTCTTCCCGCCTGTAACACCAAAAGAACTCCCCTCTGCCCCGCCCGTAACACCAAAAGAACTCCCCCTCTGCCCCGCCCGTAACACCAAAAGAACTCCCACTCTGCCCCCCTGTAACCTCAAAAGAACTCCCCCTCTGCCCCGCCCGTAACACCAAAAGAACTCCCCCTCTGCCCCGCCCGTAACACCAAAAGAACTCCCCCTCTGCCCCGCCCGTAACACCAAAAGAACTCCCCCTCTGCCCCGCCTGTAACACCAAAAGAACTCCCCCTCTGCCCCGCCCGTAACACCAAAAGAACTCCCCCCTCTGCCCCGCCCGTAACACCAAAAGAACTCCCCCTCTGCCCCGCCTGTAACACAAAATAAAAAATGACATCCGTTGTCTATATATAGGTTGAGGGTTTGTCTATACGCTGTATGGCCACTAGTGTACTAAGGATGGGTGAATGTAGGTAGGAACAGAAAACTAGACTCTACATGAACCAATCAGAGCTTTCAGCGACACCATGTGAACCAAGGAGCTTAGCCCAACAGACCAATCAGGCAATCTGGGCACAGGGCCCAGGAACCCAGACAGGTCAATTAATCACTGACAGAAATCAGCCCTGACAGTCTAGATTAATCACATTCAGAGTGATCATTCCACCATGCTGGCATGTCGGTGGCAGCGCCAAAACAGGGTCCATGCCAAAAGAAAACATTTGGCTCGGCTTAGTGTGGACAAAAACATTATTGTCATGGTTGCAACGTTCTGATGAGACATTCCTTCTCCAACTGACACTAGAACTCTGGCCATTCTGTCCACTATGATGAGGAATTCTGGAATACTGAGAGTACAAATTCTAGAACTCCCCTAGGATTCTACATTCTATGGTTCTAAATTCTACGGTTCATGTCTATTGGTAGAATGTCAGGAGTGCGGATCAATGGAGTGAGGCAGTGCAGACAGTAGGCTACTGAGAACTCACCCTTGGGCCTCAAGTTCATCTCGGCGAGTCGGTCATTGTACCGCTCACTGTCACCATTCACTGTCTTGTAAGCCTGAATGGAACAGACAGACAGAGGTTGGAGGGAAACGCCAAATTAAAAGAACACAGAAAGTGAATCTAGCTGCATTTCAAAATGGCTGCCTTGAACTGAGTTGAGCAGCTGAATCCTCTCGTCCCTCAGCACTAGTAAGTAACAGTGTAGTGTTAAATAAAGGAGTGGCCTAAGCTAACGTCCTTGACAACGGTTCTGTGTAGAACTGGTATAACGGTCTTTAAGAAGCACCACTGCTGCGGTAAGGATTCTCCATGACAACAGTTACCACAAGGCTATAAAGTGAGCTCCAGAAGTGTGTTTTGGCTCTGTACGCCTGCACTTTAATGCAAATGACTAGAGGTTCAAATGCAGACTGTCAGCTTTCAATTGGAGGGTATTTTCATCCATACCTGGTGAACCGTTTAGAAATTACAAAACTTTTTGTACATGGTCCCCTAAAATAGGGGGGGACTAACAGTTTTGGGAGAATTTCACTTTGTATGAGTGTGAAGTAGTCAAAAGTGTAGTATTTGGTCCCATATTCAGAGCATCAAACGACTACGTCAAGCTTGTGACTATACTACTTTGTTTTGGTTGTTCCAGATTATTTTGTGCCCAATAGAAATAAGATGGTAAACAATGTGTAATTTTAGAGTCATTATAAATAAGAATAAAATATGATATAGTAATGTGGATGCTACCATGATTACAGACAATCCGGAATAATGATGAGTGAGAAAGTAGCACACCAATATCATAACCCTAGGACATGCTAACCTCATCATTACAATTACAAGGGGAGGTTAGCATTTTAAATCATACCCCCAGGACATGCTAACCTCATCATTACAATAACAAGTGGAGGTTAGCATTTTAAATCATACCCCCAGGACATGCTAACCTCTCATCATTACAATAACAAGTGGAGGTTAGCATTTTATATCATACCCCTAGGACATGCTAACCTCTCATCATTACAATTACAAGTGGAGGTTAGCATTTTATATCATAACCCCAGGACATGCTAACCTCTCATCATTACAATTACAAGTGGAGGTTAGCATTTTATATCATACCCCCAGGACATGCTAACCTCATCATTACAATTACAGAGGGGAGGTTAGCACTTTATATCATACCCTCAGGACACGCTAACCTCATCATTACAATAACAAGGGGAGGTTAGCATTTTAAATCATACCTCAGGACATGCTAACCTCATCATTACAATAACAAGTGGAGATTAGCAATACCCCAGGACAGTTGCAGCCTCATCAAGAAAAATGTGGGGGGGTTTTCATCCTACAGTAACGTAATACTGCGGTATTATATTGGGTCCTGTAGAACACCATCATTATGTGAGGTTAGCACACATTTCGTTTTGATCAAACTTTATTTTTTTAAATGACCTCCGTTCACCAGAGTAGCCTGTTCTCTACAGGTACAGGGTCAAGTGGGTAGCCTGGTGGTTAGACCGTTGGACTAGTAACCGGAAGGTTGCAAGTTCAAACCCCCGAGCTGACAAGGTGCAGAACGACAGATTTGAACAGGCAGAACTGTTCCTAGGCCATCATTGAAAATAAGAATTTGTTCTTAACTTACTAGTTAAATAAAGGTAAAACCACTGGCCTGGGATCTGTTCCCTAACCAAACCACTGGCCTGGGATCTGTTCCCTAACCAAACCACTGGCCTGGGATCTGTTCCCTAACCAAACCACTGGCCTGGGATCTGTTCCCTAACCAAACCACTGGCCTGGGATCATGTTCCCTAACCAAACCACTGGCCTGGGATCTGTTCCCTAACCAAACCACTGGCCTGGGATCATGTTCCCTAACCAAACCACTGGCCTGGGATCTGCCCCCTAACCAAACCACTGGCCTGGGATCTGCCCCCTAACCAAACCACTGGCCTGGGATCTGCCCCCTAACCAAACCACTGGCCTGGGATCTGCCCCCTAACCAAACCACTGGCCTGGGATCTGCCCCTAACCAAACCACTGGCCTGGGATCTGCCCCCTAACCAAACCACTGACCTGGGATCTGCCCCCTAACCAAACCACTGACCTGGGATCTGTTCCCTAACCAAACCACTGGCCTGGGACCTGTTCCCTAACCAAACCACTGGCCTGGGACCTGTTCCCTAACCAAACCACTGACCTGGGATCTGCCCCCTAACCAAACCACTGACCTGGGATCTGCCCCTAACCAAACCACTGGCCTGGGATCTGCCCCTAACCAAACCACTGGCCTGGGATCTGTTCCCTAACCAAACCACTGGCCTGGGACCTGTTCCCTAACCAAACCACTGACCTGGGATCTGTTCCCTAACCAAACCACTGGCCTGGGATCTGCCCCCTAACCAAACCACTGACCTGGGATCTGCCCCCTAACCAAACCACTGACCTGGGATCTGTTCCCTAACCAAACCACTGGCCTGGGACCTGTTCCCTAACCAAACCACTGGCCTGGGACCTGTTCCCTAACCAAACCACTGACCTGGGATCTGTTCCCTAACCAAACCACTGGCCTGGGATCTGTTCCCTAACCAAACCACTGGCCTGGGATCTGTTCCCTAACCAAACCACTGGCCTGGGATCTGTTCCCTAACCAAACCACTGGCCTGGGATCTGTTCCCTAACCAAACCACTGGCCTGGGATCTGTTCCCTAACCAAACCACTGGCCTGGGATCATGTTCCCTAACCAAACCACTGACCTGGGATCATGTTCCCTAACCAAACCACTGGCCTGGGATCATGTTCCCTAACCAAACCACTGGCCTGGGATCTGTTCGCTAACCAAACCACTGGCCTGGGATCTGTTCCCTAACCAAACCACTGGCCTGGGATCTGTTCCCTAACCAAACCACTGGCCTGGGATCTGTTCCCTAACCAAACCACTGGCCTGGGATCTGTCCCCTAACCAAACCACTGGCCTGGGATCTGTCCCCTAACCAAACCACTGGTCTGGGATCTGTTCCCAAACCAAACCAATGACCTGGGATCTGTTCCCTAACCAAACCACTGGCCTGGGATCATGTTCCCTAACCAAACCACTGGCCTGGGATCTGTTCCCAAACCAAACCACTGACCTGGGATCTGTTCCCTAACCAAACCACTGGCCTGGGATCTGTTCCCTAACCAAACCACTGGCCTGGGATCTGTTCCCTAACCAAACCACTGGCCTGGGATCATGTTCCCTAACCAAACCACTGACCTGGGATCATGTTCCCAAACCAAACCACTGGCCTGGGATCATGTTCCCTAACCAAACCACTGGCCTGGGATCTGTTCCCTAACCAAACCACTGGCCTGGGATCTGTTCCCTAACCAAACCACTGGCCTGGGATCATGTTCCCTAACCAAACCACTGGCCTGGGATCATGTTCCCTAACCAAACCACTGGCCTGGGATCATGTTCCCTAACCAAACCACTGACCTGGGATCTGTTCGCTAACCAAACCACTGGCCTGGGATCTGTTCCCTAACCAAACCACTGGCCTGGGATCTGTTCCCTAACCAAACCACTGGCCTGGGATCTGTTCCCTAACCAAACCACTGGCCTGGGATCTGTTCCCTAACCAAACCACTGACCTGGGATCTGTTCCCTAACCAAACCACTGGCCTGGGATCTGTTCCCAAACCAAACCACTGACCTGGGATCTGTTCCCAAACCAAACCACTGGCCTGGGATCTGTTCCCTAACCAAACCACTGGCCTGGGATCTGTTCCCTAACCAAACCACTGGCCTGGGATCTGTTCCCTAACCAAACCACTGACCTGGGATCTGTTCCCTAACCAAACCACTGACCTGGGATCTGTTCCCTAACCAAACCACTAGCCTGGGATCATGTTCCCTAACCAAACCACTGACCTGGGATCATGTTCCCTAACCAAACCACTGGCCTGGGATCTGTTCCCTAACCAAACCACTGACCTGGGATCTGTTCCCTAACCAAACCACTGGCCTGGGATCATGTTCCCTAACCAAACCACTGGCCTGGGATCTGTTCCCTAACCAAACCACTGGCCTGGGAAACCACTGGCCTGGGATCTGTTCCCTAACCAAACCACTGGCCTGGGATCATGTTCCCTAACCAAACCACTGGCCTGGGATCATGTTCCCTAACCAAACCACTGGCCTGGGATCTGTTCCCTAACCAAACCACTGGCCTGGGATCTGTTCCCTAACCAAACCACTGGCCTGGGATCTGTTCCCTAACCAAACCACTGGCCTGGGATCATGTTCCCTAACCAAACCACTGGCCTGGGATCTGTTCCCTAACCAAACCACTGGCCTGGGATCTGTTCCCTAACCAAACCACTGACCTGGGATCATGTTCCCTAACCAAACCACTGGCCTGGGATCTGTTCCCTAACCAAACCACTGGCCTGGGATCTGTTCCCTAACCAAACCACTGGCCTGGGATCTGTTCCCTAACCAAACCACTGGCCTGGGATCTGTTCCCTAACCAAACCACTGGCCTGGGATCTGTTCCCTAACCAAACCACTGACCTGGGATCTGTTCCCTAACCAAACCACTGGCCTGGGATCTGTTCCCTAACCAAACCACTGGCCTGGGATCATGTTCCCTAACCAAACCACTGGCCTGGGATCATGTTCCCTAACCAAACCACTGGCCTGGGATCTGTTCCCTAACCACTGGCCTGGGATCTGTTCCCTAACCACTGGCCTGGGATCTGTTCCCTAACCAAACCACTGGCCTGGGATCATGTTCCCTAACCAAACCACTGACCTGGGATCTGTTCCCTAATGTTAATGAATTGGATTAATGTGTGGAAAACTGATCTGGGAAGAGTCAGGAAAAATCAATACTTAACGTCAATATGCTTGAAATTAAACTATATAGCATGCTTCGTTCAAGTTACCCTTCAGGCACAGACTTCAGATCAGTGTTTGCTCTCCAGATCACCTTAACCATTATGGGAGGAAACAAAAGAACTGACCTAAGATGATACTCAAATAAGAATACAGTTCTGAGTAGATGGAGCCCTTCAGGAACAAATCTGATCTAGGATCAGCATGTACTGCCCAGGCCTTATCCTTTAAACTTAGGTACACACACACAACCGATCTTGAATCAGTACTTACGTAGACCACAGCGGCAGTGAGGCCTCCTCCACACAGAACGGCGTACGCCACGTTGGTGGCAGAGCCACCGGGGATCCCGACGGACATCTGCCGCACTGGAACCACTGTAAGGAGACCCCGTGGAGAGGGGGACATGGTTAGGGGACAGACCGGAAGAGAGAGCTACCAAAGACTGTGGATAATGAAGATCTCATAAAGGCGGTTTACCAGTTTACCAAAAATGGTCAAGGGTCCTGTCTGTGAAAGATTCTTCAAAGTAGCAGCCATCACCGTAAAGCTTGGAGGAGGTGTGATGGGGATTCTCTGGTGACACCGATTTATTTAGATTTCAAGGCACACTTAACCAGCGATACACCATCCCATCTGGTGGGCGCTTAATGGGACTATCATTTGTTTTTCAACAGGACAAAGACCCAACACACCTCCAGGCTGCATAAGGGCTATTTGACCAAGAAGGAGAGGGATGGAGTGCTGCATCAGATGAATCCACAATCACCCGACCTCAACCCAATTGAGATGGTTTGGGATGAGTTGGACCGTAGAGTGAAGGAAAAGCAGCCAACAAGTGCTCAGCATATGTGGGAACTCCTTCAAGACTGTTGGTAAAGTATTCCAGGTGAAGCTGGTTGAGAGAATGCCAAGAGTGTGCAAAGCTATGATTAACGCAAAGTGTGGCTACTTTGAGGAATCTAAAATATATATTCAGATTTGTTTAACACTTTTTGGTTACTACATGACTCCATGTGTGTTATTTCATAGTTTTGATGTCTTCATTATTATACAATGTAGAAAATAATAGAAAACCCTTGAATGAGTAGGTGTCCAAACATTTGACAGGTACTGTAGATACAGAGGGAGATACATATATACAAAATATTAAGCATATGGATAGAAAGCTAGATGTACACTTTCTGTTCATCTACCCAGACAGTAAGGAAGACGCTAGTTTTGCATTGGACAGATGACCACGCCATGTCAATGGACCCACTATGATTTCTATACGGGCCCTATTGATAAATTTCTTGCATTGTCAATCTATGCATATCTAATGTTATCCTCCATCATGTTCAACATTGTCCTACTACGGGGCCTGTGTTCATCCGGTCCTGTCCAGCCATCTTTCCACTCAGGGCACCAGTTGTGTTCTGGTACCATGGCAACAAGCCTCTATCCCTCTTAATCTTGTTAGACAAGAACGATACAGCAGCAACATTCATTTGACACAGCAGAGCAGAGGCAGCAGAAACTGTTAGCATAAGCCAAGCTAAACACAACTAGCCAACCAATCATAGACCATCCTACCAAGTTAAACAACTAGCCAACCAATCCCAGTCCATCCTACCAAGCTAAACTAGCCAACCAATCACAGTCCATCCTACCAAGCTAAACACAACCAGCCAACCAATCATAGACCATCCTACCAAGATAAACAACTAGCCAAACAATCCCAGTCCATCCTACCAAGCTAAACACAACTAGCCAACCAATCACAGTCCATCCTACCAAGCTAAACAACTAGCCAACCAATCCCAGTCCATCCTACCAAGCTAAACACAACTAGACAACAAATTGCAGTCCATCCTACCAAGCTAAACAACCAATCCCAGTCCATCCTACCAAGCTAAACACAACTAACCAACCAATACCAGTCCATCCTACCAAGCTAAACACAACTAACCAACCAATCCCAGTCCATCCTACCAAGCTAAACACAACTAACCAACCAATCCCAGTCCATCCTACCAAGCTAAACACAACTAACCAACCAATACCAGTCCATCCTACCAAGCTAAACACAACTAACCAACCAATACCAGTCCATCCTACCAAGCTAAACACAACTAACCAACCAATACCAGTCCATCCTACCAAGCTAAACACAACTAACCAACAAATCCCAGTCCATCCTAGTCCAGACCTGGGTTGAAATAATATTTTAAATAATTTCAAGTAGTTTGTGTTGTTGATTGAGCCTGGTTTAATGGACCAACAGATGGACCAACCCACCTGGCGCTCTGAAAGCCTGGAGCAAAAGCTCACAGGGGATTTGAAAGATTTCAAATAGTGTTTGAACACAGATCTATTCTAGTCCTTGTTTTATGCCTGATACTGTGTTTGATTGGACAACCCCCAAGAAACATTTCCTGCTTTCTAAACCCCTCCCCATCTAAACACATTTCATTTGGGCTAACGCCACTTGAATCTTTGCCAATAGCATATTCATTTTTTAAATTAACCTTTATTTAACTCGGCAAGTCAGTTAAGAACAAATTCTTATTTTCAATGACGGCCTAGGAACAGTGGGTTAACTGCCTGTTCAGGGGCAGAATGACAGATTTGTACCACTAGGCTACCCTGCCGCCTCCACACTCTAACCACTAGGCTACCCTGCCGCCTCCACACTCTAACCACTAGGCTACCCTGCCGCCTCCACACTCTAACCACTAGGCTACCCTGCCGCCTCCACACTCTAACCACTAGGCTACCCTGCCGCCTCCACACTCTAACCACTAGGCTACCCTGCCGCCTCCACACTCTAACCACTAGGCTACCCTGCCGCCTCCACACTCTAACCACTAGGCTACCCTGCCGCCTCCACACTCTAACCACTAGGCTACCCTGCCGCCTCCACACTCTAACCACTAGGCTACCCTGCCGCCTCCACACTCTAACCACTAGGCTACCCTGCCGCCTCCACACTCTAACCACTAGGCTACCCTGCCGCCTCCACACTCTAACCACTAGGCTACCCTGCCGCCTCCACACTCTAACCACTAGGCTACCCTGCCGCCTCCACACTCTAACCACTAGGCTACCCTGCCGCCTCCACACTCTAACCACTAGGCTACCCTGCCGCCTCCACACTCTAACCACTAGGCTACCCTGCCGCCTCCACACTCTAACCACTAGGCTACCCTGCCGCCTCCACACTCTAACCACTAGGCTACCCTGCCGCCTCCACACTCTAACCACTAGGCTACCCTGCCGCCTCCACACTCTAACCACTAGGCTACCCTGCCGCCTCCACACTCTAACCACTAGGCTACCCTGCCGCCTCCACACTCTAACCACTAGGCTACCCTGCCGCCTCTACACTCTAACCACTAGGCTACCCTGCCGCCTCTACACTCTAACCACTAGGCTACCCTGCCGCCTCTACACTCTAACCAAGGCTACCCTGCCGCCCTACACTCTAACCACTAGGCTACCCTGCCGCCTCTACACTCTAACCACTAGGCTACCCTGCCGCCTCTACACTCTAACCACTAGGCTACCCTGCCGCCTCTACACTCTAACCACTAGGCTACCCTGCCTAGTGGTTAGAGCTGATGTAATATCACCGTCAGACTGTAGGACACTGAATCATCTTCACAGAATCATCATATTAACAACACTAAAGAAAGACCCAAATGCAGCAATAGAGGTTTGAGATAAGACCATAAATCCCCATAATGGGTTGTTGTTATTGTTGTGTGGGTGGCATGGTCCACATGGCCAGTAGGGCTGGGTGGAGAGCAGGAGCCTCGTCTCCAGTAAACAGACTGCCAGGGTTGACAGGATTGGCTCTCCTCGGGCTAAATAGTCTGATCCTATCAACACTGTGTTCTAAAGGCACCACCATTGCCAGACATAAATAAAACCTCGTCCTTCCTGGACCAGAGATCCTCTCCTCTGCTACACCGTCACCCAGACACTCCTTAAAAATCGCACACAGAACACAGACACACAACCAGTCAATCACATACACACACCATAGAAACGACACAGCCACACGACATAAAACCAGTCAACTACACAGGAAATCGTGGCCGTGTTTTGCTGTCTAGTTCTGCCTGTTAGTCCATTAGAGACGAGTAAAGGACTTCTATAGACGAATGTATACATTCAGCCCTGAGTAGAAAACACCAGGAATATAACTGTACTATGGTGGTGTACAGGGGACTAGGTTCAAAGTTCAACATGTGTCCCAGAATGCAAAGGTCTGGCAGAGGGGCGCCTACAGGGGAAAAACAAGAGACACTTTCTATAAGTAGTGCCTCTGTGGTGTGTGCTCATGAGGTGTCTGTGTGTGCTCATGAGGGGTGGGTGTGTGTGTGTTCACATGTGTGTGTTTCCACACCCGTCTCTGGGTGAGCAACATATGTGTTCTATAAGAGGTGTGTGTGTGTTCACCTGTCTCTGGTTGAGAGAGTGTGTGTGTTCACCTGTCTCTGGTTGAGAGTGTGTGTTTGTAGAGCAGCCCAGCAGGCCGCAGTAAGGGAACAGTGTACAGAAGGGAGCTCTCCACCCCCACAACCCCTCTCCCCTCCATGTAAAGAGTATCACATTTCATCCTGCAGCTCTGCAGAGAACACATCTACCCCCCCTGATAGATGTCAACAGAACCCACATGTACCCTACCATGATGACTCCTCATCTACCCCCCCGATAGAGGTCAACAGACCCACAGACAGGTAGACTAGTGGTAAGAGTGTTGGGCCAGGAACCAGAAGGTTGCTAGTTTGAATCTGAGCTGACAAAGTAAAAATGTGTTGTTCTGACCCTGAACAAGGCAGTCAACCCACTGTTCCTAGGCTGTCATTGAAAATAAGAATTTGTTTTTAACTGACCTGCCTAGTAAAATAAAGGTTAAATAAAAATATAAAAAAACACACCACCTTTTACATAGAGGCCATTTAGCAGACTCTGGTCCAGAGAGACACACAGGCAATACACTCAACTAAGGTAGGACAAGACAAATCACAACAGTCACTGCCAGTAAAACGTTCCTCAAAAAACACAGCCATCCGTGGTTCCAGACGTTGACCCAGAGCTACTCTGCTGCCCTCTCTAATCCCATGACACAGCAAGTGGCCTCCTGTCTGTACCTGTGAAGGCCCAGTTATTTATACAGGTAGCTAGGCACTAATCAGCTAAGCTGAGCTAGAGGTCAGACGTGTCACAGACACGCGTGATCCCAGTTTCCTCCCTGACAGCTAGTCATAGCACAATAGCATTGAACCCCCCAACAACCAACCCACCGATTCCTTCCAGCTGAATAGAGACCATTCACACCAGTGACACACACAGGACTATACATGCATGAAGAAATGCCCGCCCCTATGTAGGCCCAAAGCCTAACCATGAGGCCCATCTGCCCCTATGTAGGCCCAAAGCCTAACCATGAGGCCCATCTGCCCCTATGTAGGCCCAAAGCCTAACCATGAGGCCCATCTGCCCCTATGTAGGCCCAAAGCCTAACCATGAGGCCCATCTGCCCCTATGTAGGCCCAAAGCCTAACCATGAGGCCCATCTGCCCCTATGTAGGCCCAAAGCCTAACCATGAGGCCCATCTGCCCCTATATAGGCCCAAAGCCTAACCATGAGGCCCATCTGCCCCTATGTAGGCCCAAAGCCTAACCATGAGGCCCATCTGCCCTGACATAGACCTAGTAATGACTGACGAGTGATCAATACGCCATTAGTCAGCTACATATAATCCTGAGCAGGGTGAAATACACAGAGGATAAAGCTACCGCTACACTGCATGTCTATGCTTCTAGCTGTAGATCAGGGTGAAATACACAGAGGATAAAGCTACCGTTACAATGCATGTCTATGCTTCTAGCTGTAGATCAGGGTGAAATACACAGAGGATAAAGCTACCGCTACACTGCATGTCTATGCTTCTAGCTGTAGATCAGGGTGAAATACACAGAGGATAAAGCTACAGTTACAATGCATGTCTATGCTTCTAGCTGTAGATCAGGGTGAAATACACAGAGGATAAAGCTACCGTGACACTGCATGTCTATGCTTCTAGCTGTAGATCAGGGTGAAATACACAGAGGATAAAGCTACCGTTACAATGCATGTCTATGCTTCTAGCTGTAGATCAGGGTGAAATACACAGAGGATAAAGCTACCGTTACAATGCATGTCTATGCTTCTAGCTGTAGATCAGGGTGAAATACACAGAGGATAAAGCTACCGTGACACTGCATGTCTATGCTTCTAGCTGTAGATCAGGGTGAAATACACAGAGGATAAAGCTACCGTTACAATGCATGTCTATGCTTCTAGCTGTAGATCAGGGTGAAATACACAGAGGATAAAGCTACCGTTACAATGCATGTCTCTGTTTCTAGCTGTAGATCAGGTTGAATATACACAGAGGATAAAGCTACCGTTACAATGCATGTCTATGCTTCTAGCTGTAGATCAGGGTGAAATACACAGAGGATAAAGCTACCGCTACAATGCATGTCTATGCTTCTAGCTGTAGATCAGGGTGAAATACACAGAGGATAAAGCTACCGTTACAATGCATGTCTATGCTTCTAGCTGTAGATCAGGGTGAAATACACAGAGGATAAAGCTACCGCTACAATGCATGTCTATGCTTCTAGCTGTAGATCAGGGTGACTATACACAGAGGATAAAGCTACCGCTACAATGCATGTCTATGCTTCTAGCTGTAGATCAGGGTGACTATACACAGAGGATAAAGCTACCGTGACACTGCATGTCTATGCTTCTAGCTGTAGATCAGGGTGACTATACACAGAGGATAAAGCTACCGTGACACTGCATGTCTATGCTTCTAGCTGTAGATCAGGGTGACTATACACAGAGGATAAAGCTACCGTGACACTGCATGTCTATGCTTCTAGCTGTAGATCAGGGTGACTATACACAGAGGATAAAGCTACCGTGACACTGCATGTCTATGCTTCTAGCTGTAGATCAGGGTGACTATACACAGAGGATAAAGCTACCGTGACACTGCATGTCTATGCTTCTAGCTGTAGATCAGGGTGACTATACACAGAGGATAAAGCTACCGTGACACTGCATGTCTATGCTTCTAGCTGTAGATCAGGGTGACTATACACAGAGGATAAAGCTACCGTGACACTGCATGTCTATGCTTCTAGCTGTAGATCAGGGGGGATATACATCCTAGTGTCAAAACACAGAGAGGTTGGAGAGGCTCTAACATTTATAAAACAGGAAATTAAACCAGCACTGTTCAGAACTCCCTCAGGGCAAATTCCTTATGCAACAAAGCAAACAGGGATTTTAGTTCCGGAATGAAGCCAGAGTAGAACCAGTCTATCGATGAAGCTCGTGCATGGGAAAGTAGCTACACTAAAAATACAACCCAAATCCATTCTTCTCCTTGCTTTTACTCAAACCCAGACAAAGCTATTAACTCAATAACATCGTCACTCTCCCTGACAAAACGCTTTGATGAGTCTGGGGAGAATGAATACAACACCACGATCAACTTGGATTACAGAGTTTGACGCCTCTGCAGAACTCGACAGGTCAAATTCAAGTAGGGCTGCTATAGGCCAATCCAAATAACTATATTCACACACACAACCCCTATGCTATACACGCGCTACCATCACGCGTGGAGAATATCCACAGGACATCATATAGACTACGACATCTCCACTTAGCCTTCAAAAAGAAACGATTTAGGGGATATATCAGATAAATACATGCGCTTGATGCTTGGATGTTACATAACACCGATTATGTCGTTTTTGGACGGGGATGCGCTGTTTCGTAACTAAAATGTGCAGAGCTGCATGTTGTAATCTTTGTGGACATGGACACACCTCCTCAACGGAAAAGGGGGCGTACTGCCTCAACAAGCGCTCAGCAATAATGTAAGATTGAAATGATTACAAGGTAACTTTTCTTGCAATGTTTTTCAATAAACTAGTAAAGAATGATGCAGTGGATCATCCCGGAATAAATAAAGTGCATACATTTCGCGCAATTTGAAGGAAACATTGATTGAAAAATCCTTAAACTTTGCATACAAAATTCACCCAATGTTGGACAAACCATCCAAATGCATAAAATCAAGCTCAACTGTTTACACAGACGGTCATTAAAACCAACAGTAATTGCATTGACCTTCGCGTAAATCCCCACATCACGCACGCGTGACGCGTCAGCTAGGATGAAACAAACGCTTAATATAAAAATGCCTCAAACTAATACAATATACTCCATCAAATTGGACCACTTCTAATCCACTCACCATTTCTGGATAAAGGTATGGCGGCTGTCATTCGTGCCAGGAGCCCCAATCTCTGCCAAGCCGATCTACAGAAAAACATTTCTGATCAAATCCAGGATCTAGTGTACAGAGCGTGTGGTGGTACAGGAGGCTTGCTGGATGACTGACTGAGGAGAGCCCAGCTGTGATCACGCAACTACAGACTGCGCTCGTTAGAGTGGAAGCAGAGAATTCACCAAAGAGAGCAACCCCCGCCCCCGCCTCTTTATAAACGTCATCCCCGACAGGTCAAATGTTGACTTGACATGATACGTGGTTTTGGGGGAATAAACAAAATAAATATTTTGAACAACTTGTTCCAGAGGTTCGATATGGATTTCAATGAAATATTTCGGAGGGTTTGCGGTGGATTTTGTTATGCGTAAATGAGAATGACAGACCAGATCTCGTTCAGGCATAAACGACAGCCTGTTCAACTGGTATAGTACCGTGGAGATGGCAGAAATACAGGCGGATCTTTATCAAAGTACAGTATGCATATTTTGGTATTATTTCATATAATAACATCTGCATAAGTCTAACTACCATAATAACACCATATTACCGTAGGGCCCTATTCGATAGCAGGCTACATCTGAACAATATGAAGTCCAAACAAAAACCAAGTGCCCATATTAACCGATGCGCAGTCTAATGGCCATTGTCACTGTCAAAGTGCCTGTCGGATTCCCAGAGCATCTCATTCCCCCCTACTACTATGTATAAATGGATAAGGCGAGCCTCTGTCCTGCAGCTTGGAAGGACATGTACACTGGTCAGAAATATCAACGCAGCATGTAAAGTGTTGGTACCATGTTTCACGAACTGAAATAAAATATCCCTGACATTTTAAGGAATATTTCTGTCTGTAATAAAGCCCTTTTGTGGGGAAAAACACTCATTCTGATTGGTGCAGCCTGGCTGCCAAGTGGGTGGGCCTGGCTGCCAAGTGGGTGGGCCTGGCTGCCAAGTGGGTGGGTCTATGCCCTCCAAGAACCACCCATGGCTACGCCCCTGCCGAGTCGTGTGAAATCCAAACATTAGGGCCTTATTTATTTCAATTGACTGATTTCCTTATATATGAACTGTAACTCAGTCAAATCTCTGAAATTGTTCCATGTTGCGTTTTACATTTTGCTCACTATACATCAGAGACTAGGCAGCGTCCCAAATGGCAGCCTATTCCCTATTTAGTGCACTACTTTTGACCAGGGCCCATAGGGAATAGGGTGCCATTTTGTATTCCCTATAGAGTGCACTACTTTTGACCATGGCCCATAGGGAATTGGGTGCCATTTGGTATTCCCTATAGAGTGCACTACTTTTGACCAGGGCCCATAGGGAATAGGTTGCCATTTGGTATTCCCTATAGAGTGCACTAGTTTTGACCAGGGCCCATAGGGAATAGGGTGCCATTTGGTATTCCCTATAGAGTGCACTACTTTTGACCAGGGCCCATAGGGAATAGGGTGCCATTTGGTATTCCCTATAGAGTGCACTACTTTTGACCAGGACCCATAGGGAATAGGGTGGCATTTGGTATTCCCTATAGAGTGCACTACTTTTGACCAGGGCCCATAGGGAATAGGGTGCCATTTGGTATCTCCAATAGAGTGCACTACTTTTGACCAGGGCCCATAGGGAATAGGGTGCCATTTGGTATTCCTATAGAGTGCACTACTTTTGACCAGGGCCCATAGGGAATAGGGTGCCATTTGGTATTCCCTATAGAGTGCACTAGTTTTGACCAGGGCCCATAGGGAATAGGGTGCCATTTGGTATTCCCTATAGAGTGCACTACTTTTGACCAGGGCCCATAGGGAATAGTGTGCCATTTGGTATTCCCTATAGAGTGCACTACTTTTGACCAGGGCCCATAGGGAATAGTGTGCCATTTGGTATTCCCTAGAGAGTGCACTACTTTTGACCAGGGCCCATAGGAAATAGGGTGCCATTTTGGGACACAATCCAGAACAAACACCACGCAGTCATGGACAGGCAGGGCGCTAATGTGGGCCTACATCACAGGAGGTTGGTGGCACCTTAATTGGGGAGGACGGACTTGTATTAATGACTGGAGAGGAATCAGGGGAATGGTATCAAACACATGAGCTGTGTTCAAATACCCATATCAACATACTGTACACTACATACTGAATGAGTATATACTACATACTGTTACATAATATTAGTTCATTTTAGTAAACAAACGGTATCCTTTCAGTTGAGCGTACTCGCTCTTCGCCTGTCTCCCGGAAGTTGATGCTGTTGCTATGCAACCTCTTGCTAGCTTAACAAATTACTAGCTAGACATCATACCAATTCGGGTGTGTTCGTAAATTCACTCTGGCTATCTACTCAGATTTCAGAGCGCTCTCGTCGGAGTGTGTCAGAGAGCAGAATAACTGATGAATTTACGAACGCTCAACACCCGTTGAATACGGCCGGTGTCAGTAAACGTTGGCAAAAAAGCGTCATTAAATTGTTGCCAGCAGCAGAGTTCCAGTCAGCAACACTCTGGATAACGTGAAAACAGCCTAACCAGCTCTGCTAGGGAGAATAAAATGGTCACAGTGAGGTGTTCTCTCATTCATATCTGGAAGTAACTAGCAAGCTAGCTAACTTAGCATTGGGTGCTTGACTGCCGTTGTGAGGTCGGAACGCTCGGATCAACCCTGCTCCTCGGCCAGAGCGTCCAGTGTGCACTCTGAACGCTCCGAGAGCCAAACACTCTGAATTTACAAACAACAATCTAGCAACGCTCTGAATTTATAAACAAACGCTGGCACTCCAGAGTGAATTTACAAACGCACAGAGCTCACGCTGGCACTCCAGAGTGAATTTACAAATGCACAGAGCTCACGCTGGCACTCCAGAGTGAATTTACAAACGCACAGAGCTCACGCTGGCACTCCAGAGTGAATTTACAAACGCACAGAGCTCACGCTGGCACCCAGAGTGAATTTACAAACGCACAGAGCTCACGCTGGCACTCCAGAGTGAATTTACAAACGCACAGAGCTCACGCTGGCACTCCAGAGTGAATTTACAAATGCACAGAGCTCACGCTGGCAGTCCAGAGTGAATTTACAAACGCACCCTAAAGCTAACTGGCGAAGCGGCTATGGTTTCCATGGTTTCCACGGTTTCCATGGTTTCCAGGTGTTTGATGCCGTTCCATCTGCTCCGTTCCGGACATTATGATGAGCCATCCTCCCCTCTGCAGCCTCCTGTGGCCAACATACAGGGTGAATTCTCAAGAAGTGGGACCCCGTTTTGTGTTTCTGTCTGCTGTAACCTCTTCAGACATCTATCCAACACATTAGCCCAACGCATGACACATTTCTGAAAATCCTCCTCTCATCACAAAATAAAAAAATAATGTTGATATCGTATTCATGAGATGGATGGCTGACCAGCTGACTGGGGGTTAACTGCCTTGTTCAGGGGCAGAGCAACAGATTTTTACCTGGTCATTTGATTTGATCGAGCAACCTTCTGGTTCCTGGCCCAATGCTATAACCACTATGCTACCTGCCAACAATGTAAAAATCTTGTCGTTCTGCCTCCGAACAAGGCAGTGAACCCACTGATCCTAGGCCGTCATTGTAAATAAGAATTTGGTCTTAACTGAATTGCCTGGTTAAATAAAGGTAAAAAAAATAATAAAAAACACCTCCTCCGTGTTGTCCCACTATAGCTCCTCCCACTATAGCTCCTCCCACTATAGATCCTCCCACTATAGATACTCCCACTATAGATCCTCCCACTATAGATCCTCCCACTATAGATCCTCCCACTATAGATCCTCCGTGTTGTCCCACTATAGCCCCTCCCACTATAGATCCTCCCACTATAGATCCTCCCACTATAGCTCCTCCCACTATAGATCCTCCCACTATAGATCCTCCCACGATAGATCCTCCCACTATAGATCCTCTGTGTTGTCCCACTATAGCTCCTCCCACTATAGATCCTCCCACTATAGCTCCTCCATGTAGTCCCACTATAGCTCCTCCCACAATAGCTCCTCCCACTATAGCTCCTCCATGTAGTCCCACTATAGCTCCTCCCACTATAGCTCCTCCGTCTTGTCCCACTATAGCTCCTCCCACTATAGCTCCTCCATTTTGTCCCACTATAGCTCCTTCCACTATAGCTCCTCCGTCTTGTCCCACTATAGCTCCTCCCACTATAGCTCCTCCGTCTTGTCCCACTATAGCTCCTTCCACTATAGCTCCTCCATTTTGTCCCACTATAGCTCCTTCCACTATAGCTCCTCCGTCTTGTCCCACTATAGCTCCTTCCACTATATTTTATAACCTTAACATCAAAACACAAACAAAGAGTTGATCTTCTGTCACTGATCAAATCATGGGGTGAGCTTCCTGTTTGAAGCTCTGCCACCCTCTATGACGTCACACCCTGATCTGTTTCACCTGTCTTGTGATTGTCTCCACCCCCTCCAGGTGTCGCTTGTTATCCCCTGTGTTTCCTGTCTCTCTGTGCCAGTTGGTCTTGTATGTTTTTCAAGTCAACCCGTATGTTTTCCCGTACTCCTGCTTCTATTCTCTTTTATAGTCCTCCCTGTTTTTGACCCTTGCCTGTTTTCTGGACTCCGTACCTGCCTGACCATTCTGCCTGTGTCTGGGTCTGCATCCCGTGTCTGGGTCTGTGTCTGGGTCTGTGTCTGGGTCTGGGTCTGTGTCTGGGTCTGTGTCTGTGTCTGTGTCTGTGTCTGGGTCTGTGTCTGGGTCTGGGTCTGGGTCTGTGTCTGGGTCTGTGTCTGGGTCTGTGTCTGGGTCTGGGTCTGGGTCTGTGTCTGTGTCTGTGTCTGGGTCTGGGTCTGTGTCTGGGTCTGTGTCTGGGTCTGTGTCTGGGTCTGGGTCTGGGTCTGTGTCTGGGTCTGGGTCTGTGTCTGGGTCTGGGTCTGTGTCTGGGTCTGGGTCTGCATCCCGTGTCTGTGTCTGTGTCTGTGTCTGGGTCTGGGTCTGTGTCTGGGTCTGGGTCTGGGTCTGTGTCTGGGTCTGGGTCTGTGTCTGGGTCTGGGTCTGTGTCTGGGTCTGGGTCTGTGTCTGGGTCTGGGTCTGGGTCTGTGTCTGGGTCTGGGTCTGGGTCTGGGTCTGTGTCTGGGTCTGTGTCTGTGTCTGGTCTGTGTCTGGGTCTGGGTCTGTGTCTGGGTCTGTGTCTGGGTCTGGGTCTGCATCCCGTGTCTGTGTCTGTGTCTGTGTCTGTGTCTGGGTCTGTGTCTGGGTCTGTGTCTGGGTCTGTGTCTGTGTCTGGGTCTGGTCTGTGTCTGGGTCTGGGTCTGGGTCTGGGTCTGGTCTGGGTCTGTGTCTGTGTCTGTGTCTGTGTCTGTGTCTGTGTCTGGGTCTGTGTCTGGGTCTGTGTCTGTCTGGGTCTGTGTCTGGGTCTGTGTCTGTCTGGGTCTGTGTCTGTGTCTGGGTCTGTGTCTGTGTCTGTCTGGGTCTGTGTCTGGGTCTGTGTCTGTCTGGGTCTGTGTCTGTGTCTGGGTCTGGTCTGTGTCTGTGTCTGTGTCTGGGTCTGTGTCTGGGTCTGGGTCTGGGTCTGTGTCTGGGTCTGGGTCTGTGTCTGTCTGGGTCTGTGTCTGGGTCTGTGTCTGGGTCTGTGTCTGTGTCTGGTCTGGGTCTGTGTCTGGGTCTGTGTCTGGGTCTGTGTCTGTGTCTGTCTGGGTCTGTGTCTGGGTCTGTGTCTGTCTGGGTCTGTGTCTGTGTCTGTGTCTGTGTCTGTGTCTGGGTCTGTGTCTGTGTCTGTGTCTGGTCTGGGTCTGTGTCTGTGTCTGTGTCTGGGTCTGGGTCTGTGTCTGGGTCTGGGTCTGTGTCTGGGTCTGGGTCTGGGTCTGTGTCTGGGTCTGGGTCTGGGTCTGTGTCTGGGTCTGTGTCTGGGTCTGTGTCTGTGTCTGTGTCTGGGTCTGTGTCTGTGTCTGGGTCTGGGTCTGTGTCTGGGTCTGTGTCTGTGTCTGGGTCTGTGTCTGGGTCTGGGTCTGGGTCTGTGTCTGGGTCTGTGTCTGGGTCTGGGTCTGGGTCTGTGTCTGTGTCTGGGTCTCGCCTTGTATGATGTCACACCAATCAAGTAATGTGATTTTGATCATGTGGTTTCACTGTAAGGGCTCCAGTATCTTAGATTTTCTCTCGTCAAACCAATAAATAACCACCTCAGGATGAAGAGGGCCCAGTTTATAAGATGTTCCAGTTTATATGATGTCCCAGTTTATATGATGGCCCAGTTTATATGATGTCCCAGTTTAGATGATGTCCCAGTTTAGATGATGTCCCAGTTTATATGATGTCCCAGTTTATATGATGTCCCAGTTTGATGTCCCAGTTTAGATGATGTCCCAGTTTAGATGATGTCCCAGTTTATATGATGTCCCAGTTTTATGATGTCCCAGTTTATATGATGTCCTGGGTTTAGATGAGTTTATATGATGTCCCAGTTTAAATGATGTCCCAGTTTATATGATGTCCCAGTTTATATGATGTCC
This sequence comes from Oncorhynchus masou masou, assembly GCF_036934945.1. Lineage (NCBI taxonomy): Eukaryota > Metazoa > Chordata > Actinopteri > Salmoniformes > Salmonidae > Oncorhynchus > Oncorhynchus masou. Next base: position 27,691,799 of record NC_088231.1, read on the forward strand.
TAGTTTAGATGATGTTTATATGATGTCCCAGTTTATATGATGTCCCAGTTTATATGATGTCCCAGTTTATATGATGTCCCAGTTTATATGATGTCCCAGTTTATATGATGTCCCAGTTTATATGATGTCCCAGTTTATATGACGTCCCAGTTTATATGATGTCCCAGTTTATATGATGTCCCAGTTTATATGATGTCCCAGTTTATATGATGTCCCAGTTTATATGATGTCCCGGTTTATATGATGTCCCAGTTTATGATGTCCCAGTTTATATGATGTCCCAGTTTATATGATGTCCCAGTTTAGATGATGTCCAGTTTAGATGATGTCCCGGTTTTATTGATGATGTCCCAGTTTATATGATGTCCAGTTTAGATGATGTCCCAGTTTATATGATGTCCCAGTTTATATGATGTCCCCAGTTTATATGATGTCCCAGTTTAGATGATGTCCCAGTTTATATGATGTCCCAGTTTATATGATGTCCCAGTTTATATGATGTCCCAGTTTAGATGATGTCCCAGTTTATATGATGTCCCAGTTTATATGATGTCCCAGTTTATATGATGTCCCAGTTTAGATGAGTTTGATGATGTCCCAGTTTATATGATGTCCCAGTTTATATGATGTCCCAGTTTATATGATGTCCCAGTTTATATGATGTCCCAGTTTATATGATGTCCCAGTTTATATGATGTCCCAGTTTATATGATGTCCCAGTTTATAAAGATGTCCCAGTTTATATGATGTCCCAGTTTATATGATGTCCCAGTATGATGTCCCAGTTTATATGATGTCCCAGTTTATATGATGTATATGATGTCCCAGTTTATATGATGTCCCAGTTTATATGATGTCCCAGTTTATATGATGTCCCAGTTTATATGATGTCTTATTGAGTTTATATGATGTCCCAGTTTATATGATGTCCCAGTTTATATGATGGCCCAGTTTATATGATGTCCCAGTTTATATGATGATGTCCCGTTTATATGAGTTTATATGATGTCCCAGTTTATATGATGGCCCAGTTTATATGATGTCCCAGTTTATATGATGTCCCAGTTTAGATGATGTCCCAGTTTATATGATGTCCCAGTTTAGATGATGTCCCAGTTGATGTCCCAGTTTATATGATGGCCCAGTTTATATGATGTCCCAGTTTATATGATGGCCCAGTTTATATGATGTCCCAGTTTATATGATGTCCCAGTTTATATGACGTCCCAGTTTATAAGATGGCCCAGTTTATATGATGTCCCAGTTTATATGATGTCCCAGTTTATATGATGTCCCAGTTTATATGATGTCCCAGTTTATATGATGTCCCAGTTTATATGATCCCAGTTTATATGATGTCCCAGTTTTATATGATGTCCCAGTTTATATGATGTCCCAGTTTAGATGATGTCCCAGTTTTATGATGATGATGTCCCAGTTTATATGATGTCCCAGTTTATATGATGTCCCAGTTTATATGATGTCCCAGTTTATATGATGTCCCAGTTTATATGATGTCCCAGTTTATATGATGTCCCAGTTTATATGATGTCCCAGTTTATATGATGTCCCAGTTTATATGATGTCCCAGTTTATATGATGTCCCAGTTTATATGATGTCCCAGTTTATATGATGTCCCAGTTTATATGATGTCCCAGTTTATGATGATGTCCCAGTTTATATGATGTCCCAGTTTATATGATGTCCCAGTTTATATGATGTCCCAGTTTATATGATGTCCCAGTTTAGTTATATGATGTCCCAGTTTATATGATGTCCCAGTTTATATGATGTCCCAGTTTATATGATGTCCCAGTTTATATGATGTCCCAGTTTATATGATGTCCCAGTTTATATGATGGCCCAGTTTAGATGATGTCCCAGTTTATATGATGTCCCAGTTATATGATGTCCCAGTTTATATGATCCCAGTTTATATGATGTCCCAGTTTATATGATGTCCCAGTTTAGATGATCCCAGTTTAAATGATCCCAGTTTATATTGATGTCCCAGTTTATATGATGTCCCAGTTTATATGATGTCCCAGTTTATATGATGTCCCAGTTTAGATGATGTCCCAGTTTATATGATGTCCCAGTTTATATGATGTCCCAGTTTTTATAGTTTGATGTCCCAGTTTATATGATGTCCCAGTTTATATGATGTCCCAGTTTATATGATGTCCCAGTTTAAATGATGTCCCAGTTTATATGATGGCCCAGTTTATTATATGATGCCCAGTTTATATGATGTCCCAGTTTATATGATGTCCCAGTTTATATGATGTCCCAGTTTATATGATGTCAGTTTATATGATGTCCTGATTTATATGATGTCCCAGTTTATATGATGTCCCAGTTTATAGTTTATATGATGGCCCAGATGATGTCCTAGTTTAATAAGATGGTCCCAGTTTCCAGAATTCTGGTTATTATAAGATGATTTATTTGTCCTTTCTTGTGTCCCCGGTTTATATGATGTCCCAGTTTATATCATATGATGTCCCAGTTTATATGATGGATGTTTATATGATGTCCCAGTTTATATGATTGTCCCAGTTGATGTCCCAGTTTATATGATGTCCCAGTTTGATGTCCAGTTTATATGATGTCCCAGTTTATATGATGTCCCAGTTTAGATGATTTAGATGATGGCCCAGTTTAAGATGATGTCCCAGTTTATATGATGTCCCAGTTTAGATGATGTCCCCAGTTTAGTCCCAGTTTATATATGATGTCCCATAAGATGTTTATATAAGATGATGTCCCAGTTTATATGATGTTAAGATGTCCCAGTTATATGATGTGATGGTTTATATGATGTCCCAGTTTAAATGATGTCCCAGTTTATATGATGTCCCCAGTTTAAATTTAGATGTCCCATGATGTCCCAGTTGTGTGTATGATGTCCCATGTCCCGTCACCCTCGTGACAGGCTGTGTCTTTTAACGGGACTGTGTCCCAGGGGTAAAGAAATCTATTTGCCTTTCTTGTGTCTTTCACATCTGTAGGCCAAGGATCAGCATCAGACACCTCTTCCTCCTTCTTCTGTGGTGGCGTTTGGCAACAGGCTGTGTCTTTCAGACCTAAAGCATCGTACTTCCCCGATTTCCCCAGAAGTGTTAATCCTGGCTCTCAGTCTCATACGTGCTCCCTTTCTCTCCTTGTGTTTCCCTCCTCCCAGCCTTGTGATGGTTCACCACCCTTTCAATGTACTATTGAGCCTTGTGCGTCTCAGCCTTGTGCGTCTCAGCCTTGTGCGTTGTGTTCCCGGTCTCAGCCTTGTGTCAGTCCCAGTCAGTCTCAGCCTTTGTGTTTCCCGGTCTCAGCCTTTGTGTTTCTCAGCCTTGTGTGTCCCAGTCTCAGCCTTGTGTCCCGAGTCTCAGCCTTGTGTTTTCCCGGTCTCAGCCTTGTGTGTCCCAGTCTCAGCCTTGTGTCCAGTCTCAGCTATCTTGTTTGTGTCCCAGTCTCAGCCTTGTATGTCCCAGTCTCTTATGTCCCCTCAGCCTTGTGTGTTCCAGTCTCAGCCTTGTGTGTCCCAGTCTCAGCCTTGTGTGTTCCAGTCTCCCTTGTGGGTCTCAGCCTTGTGTGTCCCGGTCTCAGCCTTGTGTGTTCCAGTCTCAGCCTTGTGTGTTCAGTCTCAGCCTTGTGTTCCAGTCTCTGCCTTGTGTTTCCCGGTCTCAGCCTTGTGTTCCAGTCTCAGCCTTGTATGGTCTCAGCCTTGTGTTTCCCGGTCTCAGCCTTGTGTCCAGTTCCCCGGTCTCAGTTCCGGTCCAGCCTTGTGTGTTCCAGTCTCAGCATCGTGTGTCCCAGTCTCAGCCTTGTGTGTCCCGGTCTCAGCCTTGTGTGTTCCAGTCTCAGCCTTGTGTTCCAGTCTCAGCCTGTGTTCCAGTCTCAGCCTGTCTCAGCCTTGTGTTTCCCGGTCTCAGCCTTGTGTTTCCTGTCTCAGCCTTGTGCTTCCCGGTCTCAGCCTTGAAGCTTCCTGGTCTCAGCCTTGTGTTTCGGTCTCAGCCTTGTGACTACACTTTCTTCTCTT
>NC_088231.1:27700935-27705935 GCF_036934945.1 Oncorhynchus masou masou
GACGTACCAGTTAATCCCAGCAGACTGTAGTCAGACAGCGACCCCCCCAGACGTACCAGTTAATCCCAGCAGACTGTAGTCAGACAGCGCCCCCCCCAGACGTACCAGTTAATCCCAGCAGACTGTAGTCAGACAGCGACCCCCCAGACGTACCAGTTAATCCCAGCAGACTGTAGTCAGACAGCGACCCCCCAGACGTACCAGTTAATCCCAGCAGACTGTAGTCAGACAGCGACCCCCCCAGACGTACCAGTTAATCCCAGCAGACTGTAGTCAGACAGCGCCCCCCCACCAGACGTACCAGTTAATCCCAGCAGACTGTAGTCAGACAGCGACCCCCCAGACGTACCAGTTAATCCCAGCAGACTGTAGTCAGACAGCGACCCCCCCAGACGTACCAGTTAATCCCAGCAGACTGTAGTCAGACAGCGACCCCCCCCACCAGACGTACCAGTTAATCCCAGCAGACTGTAGTCAGACAGCGACCCCCCCCAGACGTACCAGTTAATCCCAGCAGACTGTAGTCAGACAGCGACCCCCCCCCCAGACGTACCAGTTAATCCCAGCAGACTGTAGTCAGACAGCGACCCCCCAGACGTACCAGTTAATCCCAGCAGACTGTAGTCAGACAGCGCCCCCCCAGACGTACCAGTTAATCCCAGCAGACTGTAGTCAGACACGACTCCCCCCCCAGACGTACCAGTTAATCCCAGCAGACTGTAGTCAGACAGCGACCCCCCCAGACGTACCAGTTAATCCCAGCAGACTGTAGTCAGACAGCGACCCCCCAGACGTACCAGTTAATCCCAGCAGACTGTAGTCAGACAGCGACCCCCCCCCAGACGTACCAGTTAATCCCAGCAGACTGTAGTCAGACAGCGACCCCCCAGACGTACCAGTTAATCCCAGCAGACTGTAGTCAGACAGCGACCCCCCCAGACGTACCAGTTAATCCCAGCAGACTGTAGTCAGACAGCGACCCCCCCAGACGTACCAGTTAATCCCAGCAGACTGTAGTCAGACAGCGACCCCCCCCCAGACGTACCAGTTAATCCCAGCAGACTGTAGTCAGACAGCGCCCCCCAGACGTACCAGTTAATCCCAGCAGACTGTAGTCAGGCAGTGACCCCCCCCCAGACGTACCAGTTAATCCCAGCAGACTGTAGTCAGACAGCGCCCCCCCAGACGTACCAGTTAATCCCAGCAGACTGTAGTCAGACAGCGCCCCCCCAGACGTACCAGTTAATCCCAGCAGACTGTAGTCAGACAGCGACCCCCCCAGACGTGCCAGTTAATCCCAGCAGACTGTAGTCAGACAGCGACCCCCCCAGACGTACCAGTTAATCCCAGCAGACTGTAGTCAGACAGCGACCCCCCCAGACGTACCAGTTAATCCCAGCAGACTGTAGTCAGACAGCGACCCCCCCAGACGTACCAGTTAATCCCAGCAGACTGTAGTCAGACAGCGACCCCCAGACGTACCAGTTAATCCCAGCAGACTGTAGTCAGACAGCGACCCCCCCAGACGTACAGTTAATCCCAGCAGACTGTAGTCAGACAGCGACCCCCCAGACGTACCAGTTAATCCCAGCAGACTGTAGTCAGACAGCACCCCCCCCAGACGTACCAGTTAATCCCAGCAGACTGTAGTCAGACAGCGACCCCCCCAGACGTACCAGTTAATCCCAGCAGACTGTAGTCAGTCGACACCCCCCCCCCCCAGTTTGGAGAGTTCTGAGGACCAGGTGTTGGTGGTGATGATGCGGGCCTTGGGGACCCAGCGTTCGTACACGTCACACAGAGCCCTGATCGCCCTCTGACCCTCAGCCGTCTCGTCTCCACCAATCAGAACGCGGTCTGGCACCTTCAGGTCACGCACCGCCGTACCCTCAGCCAGGAACTCTGGGTTGGACAGCACCTACACACACACACACACACACACACACACACACACACAGAGAGAGATAAACACACACACACAGAGAGATGAACACACACACACACACAAGAGAGATGAACACACACAGAGAGAGATGAACACACACACACACACACACACACAGAGAGATGAACACACACACACACACACACAAGAGAGATGAACACACACAGAGAGAGATGAACACACACACACACACACACACACAGAGAGATGAACACACACACACACACACACGAGAGAGATGAACACACACAGAGAGAGATGAACACACAAACACAGAGAGAGATAAACACACAAACACAGAGAGAGATAAACACACACACACACACACACACACACACACACACACACACACAGAGAGATGAACACACAAACACAGAGAGAGATAAACACAAACACAGAGAGAGATAAACACACACACACACACGAGAGAGATGAACACACACAGAGAGAGATTAACACACACACACACACACACACACACACACACACACACACCCAAAACATTGTAAATAGGTATTGAACCCAGGTCTCTCCACCTACCTGCAGGTTGAGGTTGGGTTAGTATCTCCCTGCTCCACCCACCTGCAGGTTGAGGTTGGGTTAGTATCTCCCTGCTCCACCTACCTGCAGGTTGAGGTTGGGTTAGTATCTCCCTGCTCCACCTACCTGCAGGTTGAGGTTGGGTTAGTATCTCCCTGCTCCACCTACCTGCAGGTTGAGGTTGGGTTAGTATCTCCCTGCTCCACCTACCTGCAGGTTGAGGTTGGGTTAGTATCTCCCTGCTCCACCTACCTGCAGGTTGAGGTTGGGTTAGTATCTCCCTGCTCCACCCACCTGCAGGTGGAGGTTGGGTTAGTATCTCCCTGCTCCACCCACCTGCAGGTGGAGGTTGGGTTAGTATCTCCCTGCTCCACCTACCTGCAGGTTGAGGTTGGGTTAGTATCTCCCTGCTCCACCCACCTGCAGGTTGAGGTTGGGATAGTATCTCCCTGCTCCACCTACCTGCAGGTTGAGGTGGGGTTAGTATCTCCCTGCTCCACCTACCTGCAGGTTGAGGTTGGGTTAGTATCTCCCTGCTCCACCTACCTGCAGGTTGAGGTTGGGTTAGTATCTCCCTGCTCCACCCACCTGCAGGTTGAGGTTGGGTTAGTATCTCCCTGCTCCACCCACCTGCAGGTTGAGGTTGGGTTAGTATCTCCCTGCTCCACCCACCTGCAGGTTGAGGTGGGGTTAGTATCTCCCTGCTCCACCCACCTGCAGGTTGAGGTTGGGTTAGTATCTCCCTGCTCCACCCACCTGCAGGTTGAGGTTGGGTTAGTATCTCCCTGCTCCACCCACCTGCAGGTTGAGGTGGGGTTAGTATCTCCCTGCTCCACCCACCTGCAGGTGGAGGTGGGGTTAGTATCTCCCTGCTCCACCCACCTGCAGGTTGAGGTGGGGTTAGTATCTCCCTGCTCCACCTACCTGCAGGTGGAGGTGGGGTTAGTATCTCCCTGCTCCACCCACCTGCAGGTTGAGGTGGGGTTAGTATCTCCCTGCTCCACCTACCTGCAGGTGGAGGTGGGGTTAGTATCTGCAGGTGGAGGTGGGGTTAGTATCTCCCTGCTCCACCCACCTGCAGGTTGAGGTTGGGTTAGTATCTCCCTGCTCCACCCACCTGCAGGTGGAGGTGGGGTTAGTATCTCCCTGCTCCACCCACCTGCAGGTTGAGGTGGAGGTCCACCCACCTGGGTGGAGGTAGTATCTCCCTGCTCCACCTACCTGCAGGTTGAGGTGGGGTTAGTATCTCCCTGCTCCACCCACCTGCAGGTGGAGGTGGGGTTAGTATCTCCCTGCTCCACCTACCTGCAGGTGGAGGTTGGGTTAGGCTCCACCCACCTGCAGGTGGAGGTAGTATCTCCCTGCTCCACCCACCTGCAGGTGGAGGTTGGGTTAGTATCTCCCTGCTCCACCCACCTGCAGGTGGAGGTGGGGTTAGTATCTCCCTGCTCCACCTACCTGCAGGTGGAGGTTGGGGTATCTCCCTGCTCCACCCACCTGCAGGTGGAGTATCTCCCTGCTCCACCCACCTGCAGGTGGAGGTGGGGTTAGTATCTCCCTGCTCCACCTACCTGCAGGTGGAGGTTGGGTTAGTATCTCCCTGCTCCACCCACCTGCAGGTGGAGGTGGGGTTAGTATCTCCCTGCTCCACCCACCTGCAGGTGGAGGTGGGGTTAGTATCTCCCTGCTCCACCCACCTGCAGGTGGAGGTGGGGTTAGTATCTCCCTGCTCCACCCACCTGCAGGTGGAGGTGGGGTTAGTATCTCCCTGCTCCACCTACCTGCAGGTGGAGGTTGGGTTAGTATCTCCCTGCTCCACCCTCCTGCAGGTGGAGGTTGGGTTAGTATCTCCCTGCTCCACCCACCTGCAGGTGGAGGTGGGGTTAGTATCTCCCTGCTCCACCTACCTGCAGGTGGAGGTTGGGTTAGTATCTCCCTGCTCCACCCACCTGCAGGTGGAGGTGGGGTTAGTATCTCCCTGCCCACCCACCTGCAGGTGCTCCACCCACCTGCAGGTGGAGGTGGGGTTAGTATCTCCCTGCTCCACCTACCTGCAGGTGGAGGTTGGGTTAGTATCTCCCTGCTCCACCCACCTGCAGGTGGAGGTTGGGTTAGTATCTCCCTGCTCCACCCACCTGCAGGTTGAGGTTGGGTTAGTATCTCCCTGCTCCACCTACCTGCAGGTGGAGGTTGGGTTAGTATCTCCCTGCTCCACCCACCTGCAGGTGGAGGTGGGGTTAGTATCTCCCTGCTCCACCCACCTGCAGGTGGAGGTGGGGTTAGTATCTCCCTGCTCCACCCACCTGCAGGTGGAGGTGGGGTTAGTATCTCCCTGCTCCACCCACCTGCAGGTGGAGGTGGGGTTAGTATCTCCCTGCTCCACCTACCTGCAGGTGGAGGTTGGGTTAGTATCTCCCTGCTCCACCCACCTGCAGGTGGAGGTTGGGTTAGTATCTCCCTGCTCCACCCACCTGCAGGTGGAGGTGGGGTTAGTATCCCCTGCTCCACCCACCTG
>NC_088231.1:27710935-27730935 GCF_036934945.1 Oncorhynchus masou masou
TAATCCAACCAGGGTAGGTTACTGTCTAAATGTAATCCCACCAGGGTAGGTTACTGTCTAAATGTAATCCCACCAGGGTAGGTTACTGTCTAAATGTAATCCCACCAGGGTAGGTTACTGTCTAAATGTAATCCCACCAGGGCAGGTTACTGTCTAAATGTAATCCCACCAGGGTAGGTTACTGTCTAAATGTAATCCCACCAGGGTTGGTTACTGTCTAAATGTAATCCCACCAGGGTTGGTTAGGTTACTGTCTAAATGTAATCCTACCAGTTACTGTCTAAATGTAATCCCAACCAGGGTTGGTTAGGTTACTGTCTAAATGTAATCCAACCAGGGTAGGTTACTGTCTAAATGTAATCCCACCAGGGTAGGTTACTGTCTAAATGTAATCCCACCAGGGTAGGTTACTGTCTAAATGTAATCCTACCAGGGTTGGTTAGGTTACTGTCTAAATGTAATCCAACCAGGGTCCCCACCAGGGTAGGTTACTGTCTAAATGTAATCCCACCAGGGTAGGTTACTGTCTAAATGTAATCCTACCAGGGTTGGTTAGGTTACTGTCTAAATGTAATCCCACCAGGGTAGGTTACTGTCTAAATGTAATCCCACCAGGGTAGGTTACTGTCTAAATGTAATCCTACCAGGGTTGGTTAGGTTACTGTCTAAATGTAATCCCACCAGGGTAGGTTACTGTCTAAATGTAATCCCACCAGGGTTAGGTTACTGTCTAAATGTAATCCCACCAGGGTTACTGTCTAAATGTAATCCCACCAGGTTACTGTCTAAATGTAATCCAACCAGGGTTGGTTAGGTTACTGTCTAAATGTAATCCTACCAGGGTTGGTTAGGTTACTGTCTAAATGTAACCCAACCAGGGTTGGGTTGGTTACTGTCTAAATGTAATCCTACCAGGGTTGGTTAGGTTACTGTCTAAATGTAATCCAACCAGGGTTGGTTAGGTTACTGTCTAAATGTAATCCCACCAGGGTAGGTTACTGTCTAAATGTAATCCCACCAGGGCAGGTTACTGTCTAAATGTAATCCCACCAGGGTAGGTTACTGTCTAAATGTAATCCCACCAGGGTAGGTTACTGTCTAAATGTAATCCCACCAGGGTAGGTTACTGTCTAAATGTAATCCCACCAGGGCAGGTTACTGTCTAAATGTAATCCCACCAGGGTAGGTTACTGTCTAAATGTAATCCCACCAGGGTTGGTTAGGTTACTGTCTAAATGTAATCCCACCAGGGTTGGTTAGGTTACTGTCTAAATGTAATCCTACCAGGGTTGGGTTGGTTACTGTCTAAATGTAACCCAACCAGGGTAGGTTACTGTCTAAATGTAATCCAACCAGGGTAGGTTACTGTCTAAATGTAATCCTACCAGGGTTGGTTAGGTTACTGTCTAAATGTAATCCCACCAGGGTAGGTTACTGTCTAAATGTAATCCCACCAGGGTAGGTTACTGTCTAAATGTAATCCCACCAGGGTAGGTTACTGTCTAAATGTAATCCCACCAGGGTAGGTTACTGTCTAAATGTAATCCAACCAGGGTTGGTTAGGTTACTGTCTAAATGTAATCCTACCAGGGTTGGTTAGGTTACTGTCTAAATGTAACCCAACCAGGGTTGGGTTGGTTACTGTCTAAATGTAATCCTACCAGGGTTGGTTAGGTTACTGTCTAAATGTAATCCAACCAGGGTAGGTTACTGTCTAAATGTAATCCCACCAGGGTAGGTTACTGTTACTAAATGTAATCCCACCAGGGTAGGTTACTGTCTAAATGTAATCCCACCAGGGTAGGTTACTGTCTAAATGTAATCCCACCAGGGTAGGTTACTGTCTAAATGTAATCCAACCAGGGCAGGTTACTGTCTAAATGTAATCCCACCAGGGTAGGTTACTGTCTAAATGTAATCCCACCAGGGTAGGTTACTGTCTAAATGTAATCCCACCAGGGTAGGTTACTGTCTAAATGTAATCCAACCAGGTTCATTGGTTACTGTCTAAATGTAACCCAACCAGGGTAGGTTACTGTCTAAATGTAATCCAACCAGGGTAGGTTACTGTCTAAATGTAATCCCACCAGGGTAGGTTACTGTCTAAATGTAATCCCACCAGGTTAGGTTACTGTCTAAATGTAATCCAACCAGGGTAGGTTACTGTCTAAATGTAATCCAACCAGGGTAGGTTACTGTCTAAATGTAATCCAACCAGGGCAGGTTACTGTCTAAATGTAATCCAACCAGGGTAGGTTACTGTCTAAATGTAATCCCACCAGGGTAGGTTACTGTCTAAATGTAATCCCACCAGGGTAGGTTACTGTCTAAATGTAATCCCACCAGGGTAGGTTACTGTCTAAATGTAATCCCACCAGGTTAGGTTACTGTCTAAATGTAATCCAACCAGGGTAGGTTACTGTCTAAATGTAATCCAACCAGGGTTTACTGGGGGTAGGTTACTGTCTAAATGTAATCCAACCAGGGTAGGTTACTGTCTAAATGTAATCCCACCAGGGTTTACTGTCTAAATGGTAGGTTACTGTCTAAATGTAATCCAACCAGGGTAGGTTACTGTCTAAATGTAATCCAACCAGGGTTGGTTAGGTTACTGTCTAAATGTAATCCAACCAGGGTAGGTTACTGTCTAAATGTAATCCCACCAGGGTAGGTTACTGTCTAAATGTAATCCAACCAGGGTAGGTTACTGTCTAAATGTAATCCAACCAGGGTAGGTTACTGTCTAAATGTAATCCAACCAGGGTTGGGTAGGTTACTGTCTAAATGTAATCCCACCAGGGTAGGTTACTGTCTAAATGTAATCTAACCAGGGTTGGTTACTGTCTAAATGTAATCCAACCAGGGTTGGTTACTGTCTAAATGTAATCCATTACAGTTACTAGTTACCAGTCCCAAAATAGTAATCGGTAATGTAATCTGATTACATTCAGTTACTTTTAGATTACTTTTCCCCTTAAGAGGCATTAGAAGAAGACAAACATGTATGTTACCAATTGAATGCCATCTATTGCAGGATAAATCAATGTTAGAGTTTACATAGCTGGTCATATATGGATGTTAAATTTTACTTTATGGGTTGGTTTTGCTTTCTGTTACTTATAACAATACAATTACATTTTATCTTTGTTTTTTTTTAATACAAAGTCTATCAGAATTCCAGTCATTAAAAAAAAAAAACATGTATAGCCCTTAATCTTCAAGAATAGGACTTGGAAATATGAAAGTATAGATTAGCCAAATAGTTTTACCTGAGCATAAGCCCAAAACAAAAGGACTTTTTTTGCTGAAAACTAAGGACTTATTAGCCAACTCTACTCTGTTGTTTATGATGTTGTTGTCATGGAGACGGATTGGGCATTTGACCAGCTGTTGCAAGAGCTCATTGTCCACTGGTTTCAAAAACAATGATTGGTAAAGGGCAGATTAAATGTATTGAATTCAAAATCATTAATGGGTTCAAAATACACGTTTAGATTTGTGAACAGCCATCCACAACAACCACAATCCGTAAAGAGCAAATATCTAAATGAGAGAGTAGCAGTGTGATTCACGTCAATGCTCTATGTAGATATCAATAGTAAGTGATGTCCGTATCGCCGTAGACGACACCCCTGCTGTCATCCTGACCGCCAAGCCTTTATTCAAGTTGGATCATGTTTGGATGCCGACAGCAGTCGCACCGTTGTGGAAGACACAGCTTGGACTGCAGCCGAGAAAAACCTTCTCCTGCTCTTTCCCCGCGATCCATGAAAACTCATTTGGTGTGTCATCATTAGTGGTCTCTGATTGGTGTGTCATCATTCGTGGTCTCTGATTGGTGGTAATCATTTGGTGTGTCATCATTCGTGGTCTCTGATTGGTGTGTCATCATTCGTGGTCTCTGATTGGTGGTAATCATTTGGTGTGTCATCATTCGTGGTCTCTGATTGGTGGTAATCATTTGGTGTGTCATCATTAGTGGTCTCTGATTGGTGGTCAGACTCACTCAGGTGGAACACATTTAAACATTGTGCCTTTTTTTCCCTCCGATGCTGATTTGACCGTCATTGAGAGAAGTGTCAACAAACATTTTTTTCCCCCACAAACCTCCTTTCTGAATTTAAAACTAATCATCTAGTTTTTCAAAAAGTATTTGTAATCTGACTACAACATGTTTGCTGGTAAAGTTACGGATTTTACATGTAATCCGTTACTCCCCAACCCTGGTGGGCAACTGGCAAGGAGCAACTCCCTGGAGGGAAGAGACCTTAATAAAACAAACTAGAAAAGACGAGACGAATTGAACGTCAGAGTATATGACCCTCACCTGAGTAAGGAAATAGAAGCCAAATAGCGCATTTTAAAAATAGTTGTATAATGTTTGGAGAAAGGTTTTGTGTCTGTGCAACGGAGCACCTTGTTGGAAAAGAAAACGAGATTATTACGTAACTGTGTGTAAATGTACTGTAACGAAACAGGCAGGGAGTGGGACTTGAACCCTCAACCTTCGAAACCCGAAGTCCAGCGTGATATCAACTGTGCCCCCGAACGTATACTCAAGTGGCAAAGTCAATATCCGCGTTTATAAACCCAGGGTCGTTACACTGCTAAACTCTGCGCAACAACTTTCACAATGAAGTCAGACGTCGAGGCATTAATCCAGAATGTCGGAAACCAGTTTAATACAAGGATGTTTTTTTTTTATTCCGTTCTGATTTAGGGTGCGTTCGTAAATTCACTCTGGCTAGCTACTCCGATTTCAGGGCGTCTTGAGTGTGGCAGAGCACAGAAACACTGGATGAATTTACGAACCAATCAACACCCGTTAAAATATGGCCGCTGTCAGTAAACAGTCGGGCAAAAAAAGAGAAAAGAAGAAGCATAATTTAAATTGTTTTCCAGTAGCACAGTTACAGTCCACCAACACTTTGGATAACATGAAAACATCCTAACCAGCTCTGCTTGGTTGAGTAAAAATGTGTCAGATTGGAGGTGTTCTCTCATTTGTGTCTCCTGAAGTAGCTAGCAAATTAACATTAGTCAAGCACCGAAGTTAGGGTCAGAAAACTGAATTTTCGAACGCACCCTTGGTTGGATTATTCTTCTCGACTGAAGTGAATCAGAGAGAGAGAGAGAGATATCAATCTCAACAAATATGAGCGTCCAAAGGTTTCAGTAGCAGTTATAACGTTATTATAATTTATTAATAATGATATAGCTATTTAGTGGTAAAACACTTACCACTGCGGAGACAACTACCCGATCTCACGGATAAAATTCAATTCGCAAAAAATTCACTTCCGTTATGGGTATAATCAGATGTCTTCCTTGTTACTGATGCGATGTAAATTTTATCACTGAAATATTGTTGCTTTGAAGATCTTGGGGTTGTGGAAGGGGTCTCTTGTCGATAGTTGCTGTACTGAAGAACCCTTTAGTTACAAATGAGAGGTCAGTAATGTTGCATTTTATGCTGAGTTTCCACTAGATGCCACAGTCACAAAGTAAAATTGGCTCTATTGTATAAATTCATACAAAAATGAGATGTTTGCTCTTAATTTAGGGTTAGGTATAAGGTTAGCAGTGTGGTTAAGGTTTAAAATAAAATATTTAATTAAGAGAAATAGGCGGCGTTTTTTTGTGACTTTGTGTCTGTGGTAACTAGTGGCGACCCTTGTACAAATTGGGCGAAGTAAAGTCTTCCGGGGTTCTGCGTCGCGTACAGCCAACCAGCGAGTGAGACGTCATGAATGGTTAGATCGGCATTGGGGCAGGGTTCAAAAAGATTAACATTACAGCGTTGTCATGGTGAGCTCAGCTGGAATGAATTTGTTTCTGTCCTAGATAGCCTCCTATATAGGGCTCTGGTCCAAACTAGTGCACTATGTAGGAATCGGTGCCATTTGGGATACATGCCAGTATCACTGAAATGTGCTTTTAAATGACTTTGACAAATAGGACATGAATGATTAGGTTGGATTTGAGAAGAGGACAGAGAGTTGTTAACCTTGTTCACACAATACCTTTATCTATTGACAACCCAGGACAGAGTCAGACAGACAGACTGGGAGTCAGACAGACAGACGGGGAGTCAGACAGACACACAGACAGACAGACTGGGAGTCAGACAGACAGACTGGGAGTCAGACAGACACACAGGGAGTCAGACAGACAGACTGGGAGTCAGACAGACAGACGGGAGTCAGACAGACAGACTGGGAGTCAGGGAGTCAGACAGACAGACAGGGAGTCAGACAGACAGACTGGGAGTCAGACAGACAGACGGGGAGTCAGACAGACAGGGGGAGTCAGACAGACAGACGGGGAGTCAGACAGACAGACAGTCAGACAGGACTGGGAGTCAGACAGACACACAGGGAGTCAGACAGACAGAGTCAGACAGACAGACTGTCAGACAGACAGACGTGGAGTCAGACAGACACACAGACAGACTGGGAGTCAGACAGACAGACTGGGAGTCAGACAGACAGACTGGGAGTCAGACAGACAGACAGGGAGTCAGACAGGCACACAGGGAGTCAGACAGACAGACTGGGAGTCAGACAGACACACAGGGAGTCAAGACAGACAGACTGGGAGCCAGACAGACAGACTGGGAGTCAGACAGACAGACTGGGAGTCAAGACAGACAGACTGGGAGTCAGACAGACAGACTGGGAGTCAGACAGACAGACTGGGAGTCAGACAGACAGACTGGGAGTCAGACAGACACAGACAGACATAAATGGGAGTCAGACAGACAGACTGGGAGTCAGACAGGAAGTCAGACAGACAGACAGGAAATCAGACAGCGGACCAGGAAGCTGTGGTATTACAGTTTATTTGTTGTTTTGGAAGGTAAAGTGCATAGTTGAAGCCCTTTGTCTCTGTTAAACCTGTTCCTTATATAGTACACTACTATAGACCATATTCCCTATATAGTGGTACTACTATAGACCCTGTTCCCTATATAGTACACTACTATAGACCAGAGCCCTATTCCCTATATAGTGGTACTACTATAGACCCTATTCCCCTATATAGTACACTACTATAGACCAGAGCCCTATTCCCTATATAGTGGTACTACTATAGACCCTATTCCCTATATAGTGCACTACTATAGACCAGAGCCCTATTCCCTATATAGTGGTACTACTATAGACCAGAGCCCTATTCCCTATATAGTGCACTACTATAGACTAGAGCCCTATTCCCTATATAGTGGTACTACTATAGACCAGAGCCCTATTCCCTATATAGTGGTACTACAATAGACCAGAGCCCTATTCCCTATATAGTGGTACTACTATAGACCAGAGCCCTATTCCCTATATAGTGGTACTACTATAGACCAGAGCCCTATTCCCTATATAGTGGTACTACTATAGACCAGAACCCTATTCCCTATATAGTACACTACTATAGACCCTATTCCCTATATAGTGGTACTACTATAGACCCTATTCCCTATATAGTACACTACTATAGACCAGAGCCCTATTCCCTATATAGTGGTACTACTATAGACCAGAGCCCTATTCCCTATATAGTGGTACTACTATAGACCAGAGCCCTATTCCCTATATAGTGGTACTACTATAGACCAGAACCCTATTCCCTATATAGTACACTACTATAGACACTATTCCCTATATAGTGGTACTACTATAGACCCTATTCCCTATATAGTACACTACTATAGACCAGAGCCCTATTCCCTATATAGTGGTACTACTATAGACCAGAGCCCTATTCCCTATATAGTACACTACCATAGATCAGAGCCCTATTCCCTATATAGTGGTACTACTATAGACCAGAGCCCTATTCCCTATATAGTGGTACTACTATAGACCCTATTCCCTATATAGTACACTACTATAGACCAGAGCCATATTCCCTATATAGTGGTACTACTATAGACCCTATTCCCTATATAGTACACTACTATAGACCAGAGCCCTATTCCCTATATAGTGGTACTACTATAGACCCTATTCCCTATATAGTGCACTACTATAGACCAGAGCCCTATTCCCTATATAGTGGTACTACTATACACCCTGTTCCCTATATAGTACACTACTATAGACCAGAGCCATATTCCCTATATAGTGGTACTACTATAGACCCTATTCCCTATATAGTACACTACTATAGACCAGAGCCCTATTCCCTATATAGTGGTACTACTATAGACCCTATTCCCTATATAGTGCACTACTATAGACCAGAGCCCTATTCCCTATATAGTGGTACTACTATAGACCAGAGCCCTATTCCCTATATAGTGGTACTACTATAGACCAGAGCCCTATTCCCTATATAGTGCACTACTATAGACCAGAGCCCTATTCCCTATATAGTGGTACTACTATAGACCAGAGCCCTATTCCCTATATAGTGGTACTACAATAGACCAGAGCCCTATTCCCTATATAGTGGTACTACTAGACCAGAGCCCTATTCCCTATATAGTGGTACTACTATAGACCAGAGCCCTATTCCCTATATAGTGGTACTACTATAGACCAGAGCCCTATTCCCTATATAGTGGTACTACTTTAAACCAGAGCCCTATTCCCTATATAGTGGTACTACTATAGACCAGAACCCTATTCCCTATATAGTACACTACTATAGACCCTATTCCCTATATAGTGGTACTACTATAGACCCTATTCCCTATATAGTACACTACTATAGACCAGAGCCCTATTCCCTATATAGTACACTACTATAGACCAGAGCCCTATCCCCTATATAGTGCACTACTTCTGACTAGACCCCTCCTTTTGTTGTTGACATACCGGGTCCTGGTCAAAGTAGTGACCCTGGTTCGAATCCAGGCTGTATGACAACCGGCCGTGATTGGGAGTCCCCCCGGGCGGCGAACAATTGGCCCGGTGTCGTCCCGGTTTGGCCACTGTAGGTGGTCGTTTAAAATAATCATTTATTCTTAACTGACTTACCAAGTTAAATAAAAGTTACATTCAAATAAACTGTATATAGGGAATAGGGTGCCTAAGTAGTGCACTATACTGTATATGGGGAATAGGGTGCCTAAGTAGTGCACTATACTGTATATAGGGAATAGGGTGCCTAAGTAGTGCACTATACTGTATATAGGGAATAGGGTGCCTAAGTAGTGCACTATACTGTATATGGGGAATAGGGTGCCTAAGTAGTGCACTATACTGTATATAGGGAATAGGGTGCCTAAGTAGTGCACTATACTGTATATGGGGAATAGGGTGCCTAAGTAGTGCACTATACTGTATATAGGGAATAGGGTGCCTAAGTAGTGCACTATACTGTATATAGGGAATAGGGTGCCTAAGTAGTGCACTATACTGTATATGGGGAATAGGGTGCCTAAGTAGTGCACTATACTGTATATAGGGAATAGGGTGCCTAAGTAGTGCACTATACTGTATATAGGGAATAGGGTGCCTAAGTAGTGCACTATACTGTATATGGGGAATAGGGTGCCTAAGTAGTGCACTATACTGTATATAGGGAATAGGGTGCCTAAGTAGTGCACTATACTGTAGATAGGGAATAGGGTGCCTAAGTAGTGCACTATACTGTATATGGGGAATAGGGTGCCTAAGTAGTGCACTATACTGTATATAGGGAATAGGGTGCCTAAGTAGTGCACTATACTGTAGATAGGGAATAGGGTGCCTAAGTAGTGCACTATACTGTAGATAGGGAATAGGGTGCCTAAGTAGTGCACTATACTGTATATAGGGAATAGGGTGCCTAAGTAGTGCACTATACTGTATATGGGGAATAGGGTGCCTAAGTAGTGCACTATACTGTATATAGGGAATAGGGTGCCTAAGTAGTGCACTATAATGTATATAGGGAATAGGGTGCCTAAGTAGTGCACTATAATGTATATAGGGAATAGGGTGCCTAAGTAGTGCACTATACTGTATATGGGGAATAGGATGCCTAAGTAGTGCACTATACTGTATATAGGGAATAGGGTGCCTAAGTAGTGCACTATACTGTATATAGGGAATATGGTGCCTAAGTAGTGCACTATACTGTATATAGGGAATAGGGTGCCTAAGTAGTGCACTATAATGTATATAGGGAATAGGGTGCCTAAGTAGTTCACTATACTGTATATGGGGAATAGGGTGCCTAAGTAGTGCACTATACTGTATATGGGGAATAGGGTGCCTAAGTAGTGCACTATACTGTATATGCGGAATAGGGTGCCTAAGTAGTGCACTATACTGTATATAGGGAATAGGGTGCCTAAGTAGTGCACTACACTGCCTACCTCAGACCCCCCCCACCTACCACAGACCCCTCCTACCCACCTCAGACCCCCCCTGCCTACCTCAGACCCCCCCTGCCTACCTCAGACCCCCCCTGCCTACCACAGACCCCTCCTACCCACCTCAGACCCCCCCTGCCTACCACAGACCCCTCCTACCCACCTCAGACCCCCCCTGCCTACCTCAGACCCCCCTGCCTACCTCAGACCCCCCTGACTACCTCAGACCCCCCTGCCTACCTCAGACCCCCCCTGCCTACCTCAGACCCCCCTGCCTACCTCAGACCCCCCTACCTACCTCAGACCCCCCTACCTCAGACCACCCTCTACCTACCTCAGACCCCCCTACCTACCTCAGACCCCCCTACCTACCTCAGACCCCCCCCACCTACCTCAGACCCTTTATTATGAAGGTGAGAACACGTAACAAAACACCATTTTAGTAAAACATCTCTTACACTAGGAGACCCCCCCTGCTAGGCCTCACAGCATAGGCTTCCCAAAGCACACCCTATTGTCTAAATAGTACACTACTCTTGCCAGAGCCCTGGACTGAAGTAGGGCACTATATAGGGACTAGGGATACATTTTTGGGGAGAAGACAAGTTCACGTTCACTCTGCCCAACACCGAACAGAGAGAGAGTCGGGGGTTAATATAAAATAGCCTTTTCAAAATGGTGTATCGGCTTCAAAACAGACAGATAAAAAATAAAAAACCCTGGAGTGTATTCATTACGTCTTGCAACGGAAACCGTTTACCATTTTACAAACCAAACAACAGCAAACAGAACGAAACGGGGGAGGAACCTACCGACATTTGCCCAATAGAAACTCTGGAGTAAAAGAAATGGTTTCTGATGCGAAACATTTTTTGTTCGTTTTTGTTGTTGCAACAAACTAAAAAAACGTTTTGCAACAGAATAGACATAATGAATACACCCCCATGACCTGACTACACAACAACACAGTTGAACTTACACTATGACATCATCAACGCGCGCTACACTCAGATCCATTGTGACATCACCGCGGAATGTCGGGGTGTTGATTCTGAAGAGCCCCTCCCCCTCTCTTGTTGCTAAGTGATTCTACGACTAGTGACTAGCTAGTTGATCAGACCAATCAATAAACTACATGACTAGTGACTAGCTAGTTGACCTTATTAACAAAATAATGTCTGAGTCCCAAATTGCACCCCAATCTATGTAGTGCACTAATTCTGACAAGAGCGCTATGTAGTGCACTAATTCTGACTAGAGCCCTATGTAGTGCACTAATTCTGACTAGAGCCCTATGTAGTGCACTAATTCTGACTAGAGCCCTATGTAGTGCACTAATTCTGACTAGAGCCCTATGTAGTGCACTAATTCTGACTAGAGCCCTATGTAGTGCACTAATTCTGACAAGAGCCCTATGTAGTGCACTAATTCTGACTAGAGCCCTATGTAGTGCACTAATTCTGACTAGAGCCCTATGTAGTGCACTAATTCTGACAAGAGCCCTATGTAGTGCACTAGAAAGGCCATCTGAGACCCAGCCAGTGATGCCCAGAGGAAAGAGGACAGGCCGATCCAGTCTCTACATTCCCCTCTGAGTTAGATTAGTAAAACACACAAAGTGGAATTTCTAAATGTGTTTTTTTTAGATCAACAGTTTCTCTCTTATGTTAGCCACTTATAGACGTGGGTACACAGACCCGTGATCAACTGTGGCCCCTCCTGATGATGGCAGATCTTTGTTGTGGATCCCACCCCCCCAACCCTGACCTATATAGTGCACTACCCCATAGGGCTCTGGTCTAAAGTAGTGCACTACCCCATAGGGCTCTGGTCTAAAGTAGTGCACTACCCCCATAGGGCTCTGGTCTAAAGTAGTGCACTACCCCCATAGGGCTCTGGTCTAAAGTAGTGCACTACCCCATAGGGCTCTGGTCTAAAGTAGTGCACTACCCCATAGGGCTCTGGTCTAAAGTAGTGCACTACCCCATAGGGCTCTGGTCTAAAGTAGTGCACTACCCCCATAGGGCTCTGGTCTAAAGTAGTGCACTACCCCCATAGGGCTCTGGTCTAAAGTAGTGCACTACCCCCATAGGGCTCTGGTCTAAAGTAGTGCACTACCCCATAGGGCTCTGGTCTAAAGTAGTGCACTACCCCATAGGGCTCTGGTCTAAAGTAGCGCACTACCCCATAGGGCTCTGGTCTAAAGTTGTGCACTACCCCCATAGGCCTCTGGTCTAAAGTTGTGCACTACCCCCATAGGCCTCTGGTCTAAAGTAGTGCACTAAACAGGAAATGCATTGTGATGTACAGGGGTCGGAGGTCGCAGTAAGCTGTTGGGTTCCGAGGTACCAACGTAGAACGGGCAGAACGTCTGGTGGAGATGTTGGGTTGTCCAGTAGAACGTCTGGAGGAGATGTTGGGTTGTCCAGTAGAACGTCTGGAGGAGATGTTGGGTTGTCCAGTAGAACGTCTGGAGGAGATGTTGGTTTGTCCAGTAGAACGTCTGGAGGAGATGTTGGGTTGTCCAGTAGAACGTCTGGAGGAGATGTTGGGTTGTCCAGTAGAACGTCTGGTGGAGATGTTGGGTTGTCCAGTAGAACGTCTGGTGGAGATGTTGGGTTGTCCAGTAGAACGTCTGGTTCTCTCCGGTTCTGTCCCATCTGGTTCTGCTGCTAGTCCACTGGTGGAGCTGGGGGATCCTGGTCACGACTCTGTTAAACAGCAGGAGCAACGGTCAATAAACAAATACATACAACAATATCAAAACCATCCCTCCATCCACCCTCCTCTTCTCCATCCACCCTCCTCAAATACATACAACAATATCAAAACCATCCCTCCATCCACCCTCCTCTTCTCCATCCACCCTCCTCTTCTCTATCCACCCTCCTCAAATACATACAACAATATCAAAACCATCCCTCCATCCACCCTCCTCTTCTCCATCCACCCTCCTCTTCTCCATCCACCCTCCTCAAATACATACAACAATATCAAAACCATCCCTCCATCCACCCTCCTCTTCTCCATCCACCCTCCTCTTCTCCATCCACCCTCCTCTTCTCCATCCACCCTCCTCTTCTCCATCCACCCTCCTCAAATACATACAACAATATCAAAACCATCCCTCCATCCACCCTCCTCTTCTCCATCCACCCTCCTCAAATACATACAACAATATCAAAACCATCCCTCCATCCACCCTCCTCTTCTCCATCCACCCTCTTCTCCTCCATCCACCCTCTTCTCCTCCATCCACCCTCTTCTCCTCCATCCACCCTCCTCTTCTCCATCCACCCTCCTCAAATACATACAACAATATCAAAACCATCCCTCCATCCACCCTCCTCTTCTCCTCCATCCACCCTCCTCTTCCTCCCTCCATCCATCCACCCTCCTCTTCTCCATCCACCCCCTCTTCTCCATCCACCCTCCTCTTACTCCATCCACCCTCCCTCTTCTCCATCCACCCAGTAGGTTCCTCTTCTCCATCCACCCAGTAGGTCCTCTTCTCCATCCACCCTCCTCTTTTCCATCCACCCTCCTCTTGTCCATCCCCTCCTCTTCCCTCCATCTGAGGTCCAGTAGGTTCCCTCCTCTCTCCACCCATCCTCCTCTTCCATACCTCATCCACCCCCTCCTCTCCCCTCCATCCTACACTGTGAGGTCCAGTAGGTTCCTCCTTCTCCATACATCCCCCTCCTCCCTGTGACCAGTCCTCCCTCCATACCTACACTGTGAGGTCCAGTAGGTTCCCTCCTCCTCCCTCCATACCTAAACTGTGAGGTCCAGTAGGTTCCCCTCCTCCATCCTACACTCCCTCCATACCTACACTGTGAGGTCCAGTAGGTTCCCTCCTCCTCCCCCTCCATACCTACACTGTGAGGTCTGGTTCCCTCCTCCTCCCCCTCCATACCTACACTGTGAGGTCCAGTAGGTTCCCTCCTCCTCCCTCCATACCTAAACTGTGAGGTCCAGTAGGTTCCCTCCTCCTCCCTCCATACCTACACTGTGAGGTCCAGTAGGTTCCCTCCTCCTCCTCCCTCCATACCTACACTGTGAGGTCCAGTAGGTTCCCTCCTCCTCCCCCTCCATACCTACACTGTGAGGTCCAGTAGGTTCCTCCTCCTCCCTCCATACCTCCATCCACCTATACACACTGTGAGGTCCAGTAGGTTCCCTCCTCCTCCTCCATACCTCCATCCACCTACACACTGTGAGGTCCAGTAGGTTCCCTCCTCCTCCCTCCATACCTACACTGTGAGGTCCTACACTGTGAGGTCCAGTAGGTTCCCTCCTCCCATCCCACTCCATACCTACACTGTGAGGTCCAGTAGGTTCCTCCCTCCATACCTACCTCCAGTAGGTTCCCCCTCCTCCCTCCATACCTACACTGTGAGGTCCAGTAGGTTCCCTCCTCCTCCATACCTACACTCCATACCTACACTGTGAGGTCCAGTAGGTTCCCTCCTCCTCCCTCCATACCTACACTGTGAGGTCCAGTAGGTTCCCTCCTCCTCCCTCCATACCTACACTGTGAGGTCCAGTAGGTTCCTCCTCCTCCCTCCATACCTACACTGTGAGGTCCAGTAGGTTCCCTCCTCCATACCTACACTGTGAGGTCCAGTAGGTTCCCTCCTCCTCCCTCCATACCTACACTGTGAGGTCCAGTAGGTTCCCTCCTCCTCCCTCCATCCTACACTCCATACCTACACTGTGAGGTCCAGTAGGTTCCCTCCTCCTCCCTCCATACCTACACTGTGAGGTCCAGTAGGTTCCCTCCTCCTCCATACCTACACTGTGAGGTCCAGTAGGTTCCCTCCATACCTACACTGTGAGGTCCAGTAGGTTCCCTCCTCCTCCCTCCATACCTACACTGTGAGGTCCAGTAGGTTCCCCTCCTCCTCCCATACCTACACTCCATACCTCCTCCTCCCTCCATACCTACACTGTGAGGTCCAGTAGGTTCCCTCCTCCTCCTCCATCCTACACTCCATACCTATACCTACACTGTGAGGTCCAGTAGGTTCCCTCCTCCTCCCT
Source organism: Oncorhynchus masou masou (assembly GCF_036934945.1). Classification (NCBI taxonomy): domain Eukaryota; kingdom Metazoa; phylum Chordata; class Actinopteri; order Salmoniformes; family Salmonidae; genus Oncorhynchus; species Oncorhynchus masou. Next base: position 27,726,276 of record NC_088231.1, read on the forward strand.
CCATACCTACACTGTGAGGTCCAGTAGGTTCCCTCCTCCTCCCTCCATACCTACACTGTGAGGTCCTACACTGTGAGGTCCAGTAGGTTCCCTCCTCCTCCATACCTCACTGTGAGGTCCAGTCCATACCTACACTGTGAGGTCCAGTAGGTTCCCTCCTCCTCCCTCCATACCTCCTGTGATACCTACACTGTGAGGTCCAGTAGGTTCCCTCCTCCTCCCTCCATACCTACACTGTGAGGTCCAGTAGGTTCCCTCCTCCTCCCTCCATACCTACACTGTGAGGTCCAGTAGGTTCCCTCCTCCTCCTCCCTCCATACCTACACTGTGAGGTCCAGTAGGTTCCCTCCTCCTCCCCCTCCATACCTACACTGTGAGGTCCAGTAGGTTCCCTCCTCCTCCCTCCATACCTACACTGTGAGGTCCAGTAGGTTCCCTCCTCCTCCCTCCATACCTACACTGTGAGGTCCAGTAGGTTCCCCTCCTCCCCTCCATACCTACACTCCATACCTACACTGTGAGGTCCAGTAGGTTCCCTCCCTCCTCCCTCCATACCTACACTGTGAGGTCCAGTAGGTTCCCTCCTCCTCCCCCTCCATACCTACACTGTGAGGTCCAGTAGGTTCCCTCCTCCTCCTCCATACCTCCATACACTGTGAGGTCCAGTAGGTTCCCTCCTCCTCCCTCCATACCTACACTGTGAGGTCCAGTAGGTTCCCTCCTCCTCCCTCCATACCTCCATACTGTGAGGTCCAGTAGGTTCCCTCCTCCTCCCCTCCTGTGATACCTACACTGTGAGGTCCAGTAGGTTCCCTCCTCCTCCCTCCATACCTACACTGTGAGGTCCAGTAGGTTCCTCCCTCCTCCTCCCTCCATACCTACACTGTGAGGTCCAGTAGGTTCCCTCCTCCTCCCTCCATACCTACACTGTGAGGTCCAGTAGGTTCCCTCCTCCCTCCCTCACTCCAGTCCATACCTACACTGTGAGGTCCAGTAGGTTCCCTCCTCCTCCCTCCATACCTACACTGTGAGGTCCAGTAGGTTCCCTCCTCCTCCCTCCATACTCCATACCTACACTGTGAGGTCCAGTAGGTTCCTCCTCCTCCTCCCTCCATACCTACACTGTGAGGTCCAGTAGGTTCCCTCCTCCTCCCTCCATACCTACACTGTGAGGTCCAGTAGGTTCCCTCCTCCTCCTCCCTCCATACCTACACTGTGAGGTCCAGTAGGTTCCCTCCTCCTCCCTCCATACCTACACTGTGAGGTCCAGTAGGTTCCCTCCTCCTCCCTCCATACCTACACTGTGAGGTCCAGTAGGTTCCCTCCTCCTCCCTCCATACCTCCTGTGAGGTCCCCTACACTGTGAGGTCCAGTAGGTTCCCTCCTCCTCCCTCCATACCTACACTGTGAGGTCCAGTAGGTTCCCTCCTCCTCCCTCCATACCTACACTGTGAGGTCCAGTAGGTTCCCCTCCTCCTCCCTCCATACCTACACTGTGAGGTCCAGTAGGTTCCCTCCTCCTCCCTCCATACCTACACTGTGAGGTCCAGTAGGTTCCCTCCTCCTCCCTCCATACCTACACTGTGAGGTCCAGTAGGTTCCCTCCTCCTCCCTCCATACCTACACTGTGAGGTCCAGTAGGTTCCCTCCTCCTCCCTCCATACCTACACTGTGAGGTCCAGTAGGTTCCCTCCTCCTCCTCCCTCCATACCTACACTGTGAGGTCCAGTAGGTTCCCTCCTCCTCCTCCATCCTATACCTACACTGTGAGGTCCAGTAGGTTCCCTCCTCCTCCCTCCATACCTACACTGTGAGGTCCAGTAGGTTCCCTCCCTCCCTCCATACCTACACTCCATACCTACACTGTGAGGTCCAGTAGGTTCCCTCCTCCTCCCCTCCATACCTATACCTACACTGTGAGGTCCAGTAGGTTCCCTCCTCCTCCCTCCATACCTACACTGTGAGGTCCAGTAGGTTCCCCCCCTCCTCCTCCCTCCATACCTACACTGTGAGGTCCAGTAGGTTCCCTCCTCCTCCCTCCATACCTACACTGTGAGGTCCAGTAGGTTCCCTCCTCCTCCCTCCATACCTACACTGTGAGGTCCAGTAGGTTCCCCTCCTCCTCCCTCCATACCTACACTGTGAGGTCCAGTAGGTTCCCTCCTCCTCCCTCCATACCTACACTGTGAGGTCCAGTAGGTTCCCTCCTCCTCCCTCCATACCTACACTGTGAGGTCCAGTAGGTTCCCCTCCTCCTCCCTCCATACCTACACTGTGAGGTCCAGTAGGTTCCCTCCTCCTCCCTCCATACCTACACTGTGAGGTCCAGTAGGTTCCCTCCTCCTCCTCCCTCCATACCTACACTGTGAGGTCCAGTAGGTTCCCTCCTCCTCCCTCCATACCTACACTGTGAGGTCCAGTAGGTTCCCCCTCCTCCTCCTCCATACCTACACTGTGAGGTCCAGTAGGTTCCCTCCATATACCTACACTGTGAGGTCCAGTAGGTTCCCTCCTCCTCCCCTCCATACCTACACTGTGAGGTCCAGTAGGTTCCCTCCTCCTCCCTCCATACCTACACTGTGAGGTCCAGTAGGTTCCCTCCTCCTCCCTCCATACCTACACTGTGAGGTCCAGTAGGTTCCCTCCTCCTCCTCCCTCCATACCTACACTGTGAGGTCCAGTAGGTTCCCTCCTCCTCCCTCCATACCTACACTGTGAGGTCCAGTAGGTTCCCTCCTCCTCCCTCCATACCTACACTGTGAGGTCCAGTAGGTTCCCTCCTCCTCCCTCCATACCTACACTGTGAGGTCCCCTCCTCCTCCCTCCATACCTACACTGGTCCAGTCCCTCCTCCTCCATACCTACACTCCATACCTACACTGTGAGGTCCAGTAGGTTCCCTCCTCCTCCCTCCATACCTACACTGTGAGGTCCAGTAGGTTCCCTCCTCCTCCCCTCCATACCTACACTGTGAGGTCCAGTAGGTTCCCTCCTCCTCCCCCTCCATACCTACACTGTGAGGTCCAGTAGGTTCCCTCCTCCTCCCTCCATACCTACACTGTGAGGTCCAGTAGGTTCCCTCCTCCTCCTCCTCCATACCTACACTGTGAGGTCCAGTAGGTTCCCTCCTCCTCCCTCCATACCTACACTGTGAGGTCCAGTAGGTTCCCTCCTCCTCCTCCCTCCATACCTACACTGTGAGGTCCAGTAGGTTCCCTCCTCCTCCCTCCATACCTACACTGTGAGGTCCAGTAGGTTCCCTCCTCCTCCCTCCATACCTACACTGTGAGGTCCAGTAGGTTCCCTCCTCCTCCCTCCATCCCTCCATACCTACACTGTGAGGTCCAGTAGGTTCCCTCCTCCTCCCTCCATACCTACACTGTGAGGTCCAGTAGGTTCCCTCCTCCTCCCCTACACTGTGATCCACCTCCTCCTCCCTCCATACCTACACTGTGAGGTCCAGTAGGTTCCCTCCTCCTCCCCATCCATACCTACACTGTGAGGTCCAGTAGGTTCCCTCCTCCTCCCTCCACACTGTGAGGTCCTATACACACTGTGAGGTCCAGTAGGTTCCCCTCACTCCTCCCTCCCTCCATACCTACACTGTGAGGTCCAGTAGGTTCCCCTCCTCCTCCCTCCATACCTACACTGTGAGGTCCAGTAGGTTCCCTCCTCCTCCCTCCATACCTACACTGTGAGGTCCAGTAGGTTCCCTCCTCCTCCCTCCATACCTACACTGTGAGGTCCAGTAGGTTCCCTCCTACACTCCTCCCTCCATACCTACACTCCAGTGATACCTACACTGTGAGGTCCAGTAGGTTCCCTCCTCCTCCCTCCATACCTACACTGTGAGGTCCAGTAGGTTCCCTCCTCACTCCATACCTACACTGTGAGGTCCAGTAGGTTCCCTCCTCCTCCCTCCATACCTACACTGTGAGGTCCAGTAGGTTCCCTCCTCCTCCTCCATACCTCCATACCTACACTGTGAGGTCCAGTAGGTTCCCTCCTCCTCCTCCCTCCATACCTACACTGTGAGGTCCAGTAGGTTCCCTCCTCCTCCCTCCATACCTACACTGTGAGGTCCAGTAGGTTCCCTCCTCCTCCCTCCATACCTACACTGTGAGGTCCAGTAGGTTCCCTCCTCCATACCTCCTGTGAGGTCCAGTCCATACCTACACTGTGAGGTCCAGTAGGTTCCCCTCCTCCTCCCTCCATACCTACACTGTGAGGTCCAGTAGGTTCCCTCCTCCTCCCTCCATACCTACACTGTGAGGTCCAGTAGGTTCCCTCCATCCTCCTCCAGTAGGTTCTCCATACCTACACTGTGAGGTCCAGTAGGTTCCTCCTCCTCCTCCACTCCATACCTACACTGTGAGGTCCAGTATACCTACACTGGTTTCCCTCCTCCTCCCTCCATACCTACACTGTGAGGTCCAGTAGGTTCCCTCCTCCTCCTCCTCCCTCCATACCTACACTGTGAGGTCCAGTAGGTTCCCTCCTCCTCCCTCCATACCTACACTGTGAGGTCCAGTAGGTTCCCTCCTCCTCCCTCCATACCTACACTGTGAGGTCCAGTAGGTTCCCTCCTCCTCCTCCCTCCATACCTACACTGTGAGGTCCAGTAGGTTCCCTCCTCCTCCTCCTCCATACCTACACTGTG
>NC_088231.1:27733435-27745935 GCF_036934945.1 Oncorhynchus masou masou
AAGCACAGAAAGAGAGAGAGACACCATCTATGTGTGTGTGTGTGTGTGTGTGTGTGTGTGTGTGTGTGTGTGTGTGTGTGTGTGTGTGTGTGTGTGTCTGTGCGCGCAACCGCGTGTGTGTCTGTCTGTCAGTCCTCAAGACAAACACAGAGAGACAGACAGCAGGAACCAGGATGTGCTGCTGACTCAGAGCCTCCACAGTCCCACACACTTTTCCTCTCCCTCCTTCTCTCCTTGTGTCTCTCACCTTTTTCTCTCTCTCTCTCTGTCTGTCTCTCTCTGTCTGTATCTCTCTGTCTCTCCCTCTCTGTCTCGCTGTCTCCTTCTCTCTCTCTGTCTCTTCAATTTAAGGGCATTATTGTCATGGGAAACATATGTTAAAATTGCCAAAGTAAGTGAAGTAGATAATAAACAAAAGTGAAATAAACAATAAAAATGAACAGTAAACATTACACTCACAGAAGTTTCAAAACAATAATATTATGTCCGTTTACAGTGTTGCAACGATGTACAAATCTCTCTCAAATGTAAAAAAAAAAAAAAGACTGGGTTGGTCGAGGGCTAACTATATCTAATGTACTGAGGGAAGTGAACAAGCCCCCCCCCCCCATCAGGGTCATGCTGTATCCTGCGGTCAGTCTTAGTCAGATTGAATGTTGACGTGGATGATGGCAGCCCCCCTCCCCCCCCCCCCCACCTCTCTGATTCAGACGGGTTGGGGTAAATGCGGAAGACACAGTTTCAGTTGAATTCATTCAGGTTGTACAACTGACTATAGGTTTCCTTCTCTCCTCTCCTCTCCTCTCCCCTCTCCCCCTCTCTCCTCTCCTCTCCTCTCCTCTCCTCTCCTCTCCCCTCTCCCTCTCTCTCTCCTCTCCTCTCTCCCCCTCTCTCCTCTCCCCTCTCCCCCTCTCTCCTCTCCTCTCCTCTCCCTCCTCTCCCCTCTCCCTCTCTCTCCTCTCCCCCCTCTCTCCTCTCCTCTCCCTCTCCCTCCCCCTCTCCCTCTCTCTCCTCCCCTCTCCCCCTCCTCCTCCCTCTCCCCTCCTCCCTCTCTCCTCTCCTCTCCTCCCCTCCCCTCTCCTCCCCCCTCTCCTCCCCTCCCCCTCCCCCCTCCCCTCCCCCCTCCCCTCTCCTCCCCTCCCCCTCCCCTCCCCTCCCCTCCTCCTCCCCTCCCTCCCCTCTCCTCCCCCCCTCTCCTCCCCTCCCCTCTCCTCTCCTCTCCCCCCTCCCCCCCTCCCCTCCCCCCTCTCCTCTCCTCTCCTCTTCTCTCTCCTCTCCCCTCCCTCCCCTCTCCTCTCCTCTCCCTCCCCTCTCCTCCCCTCCTCTCCTCCCCTCTCCTTAAGTTAGTAACATTACAATTTAGAAACAGAAGTACTTCTACCACAAACATGAAGAGAGACACACACAGAGACACACACACACACACACACACACACACACACACACACACACACACACACACACACACACACACAGACAGATAGACACACACACACACAGACACACACACACACAGAGACACACACACACACACACACACAGACACACAGACACACACAGACACACACACACACACAGACAGACACACACAGACAGACACAGACACACAGACACACAGACACACATACACAGACACACACACACACACACAGACACACACAGACACAGACACACACACAGACACACACTCTTACCAGGTTGATGAGTCGTCTCATGGCGTGCTCCTGCGTGCAGATGCACTCACAGGGGTCAAAGCCTCCCTCCGCCATTACGATCACCTGATAAAACACACACACCTGGGATGAGACCACACACACACACCTGGGATGAGACCACACACACACCTGGGATGAGACCACAAGACGGAGTGGACAAACTGATGAATTATCTGAGTCTCTGAACACCTGTGTGTCAACAGAAGACAGAGTGGACGACCTGATGAATTATCTGAGTCTCTGAACACTTGTGTGTCAACAGAAGACAGAGTGGACGACCTGATGAATTATCTGAGTCTCTGAACACTTGTGTGTCAACAGAAGACAGAGTGGACGACCTGATGAATTATCTGAGTCTCTGAACACCTGTGTGTCAACAGAGGACAGAGTGGACGACCTGATGAATTATCTGAGTCTCTGAACACCTGTGTGTCAACAGAAGACAAACGGCCACAAACATGTCACTCAACAAAATACTGTTTTTTTAAATGTTGCATTTGTGAAATTATTTTGATGTGAAAGTTAAAAAGGGATTTATGTTTCTAGAACTGTAGAGCAATAGAGAATCGATTCATGTCCAGATGAGAGTATTTAGCTGGTTCAGGCTTCCAGAGCCAAATCACCCTTTTAACAGAACATTGAAGCAGCAAAGTTAGGCCTCTTCAGTTCAATATCTTTAAAACCTTTATTTAACTCGGCAAGTCAGTTAAGAACAAATTATTATTTTCAATGACAGGATCAGTGGGTTAACTGCCTGTTCAGGGGCAGATTTGTACCTTGTCAGGTCGGGGATTTGAACTCGCAACCTTTCGGTTACTAGTCCAACTCCCTAACCACTAGGCTACCCTGCCACCCCAACTCTAACCTGTTAGCAGCTAGTCTCTGGGAGTACACATCCAAGGCTGACAAAGTCCTCCTGTCTTATATTATTGAACAATAATAAAAACTATATAATAATACAAACTGTGTCCTGTAGAAATATTTCATTAACGAGTGTCCTAAGATAACTGCATATACCGGCCACATTATTAGATAAGTGGTTAGATGGGCGTTATGTATTTCAAAACTTTTGTTTCCTTTAATGTAGCTGTAAGCTAAGCGTTGATAGCAACTGGTTCACGCAGTACTAACAGTTAGTAAATGGCTAACATTAGTAGGCTATAGTTGGCTAGCAAGATGGCAAACTTATTTTGTACCTATACATTCATAAAAGTAATTTGCTTTGTAAGTTGGCTGATACATTTAAGTGAAACCAGAAGTCATGACTGCGGATAATTTGAAGTGAAGTTATTTTTTGTCGGGAGTTTACATAGACATTTACAGGGAAGAGGCTGTCTTGTCCGGTCCTCCATATTACGTCACACACCGCAGTTTTCTTTTCCGGCATGACTTCGGTTCTCTGATCCGTTTTATGTAAAAACTCGAAAAAATATAGGTGCAACTTCTATTGGTGCCGTCTAGCCTGGACCCAGATCTGTTGGTGCCGTCTAGCCTGGACCCAGATCTGTTGGTGCCGTCTAGCCTGGACCCAGATCTGTTGGTGCCGTCTAGCCTGGACCCAGATCTGTTGGTGCCGTCTAGCCTGGACCCAGATCTGTTGGTGCCGTCTAGCCTGGACCCAGATCTGTTGGTGCCGTCTAGCCTGGACCCAGATCTGTTGGTGCCGTCTAGCCAAATAGAGGTCCAACTTCGCATTGGAGCTTTTTGATGCATATTATAATCCAAAACTTCATTCGTTACGTGTGGATGCGTTTATGCTACCGACCCTGTAGATTCAGTACTTTTACCCAGCGCTGCCAGTGAATTTGCGTTTTGCTGTGTTATTGAAGGGACAGAGAGACGACACTTACCTGAACACACTGATCCAGACGCAGCTTTAAAGTCCAGTGAATGTATGTTTCTTGTTGTTATCGTTCCCGACTGTAGACACGTAATCAGAAAGCCACAGCTGGTCAAACTGTTTTCATCTGTACAGTAGAAGATTTCCAGGGGCTCATTCATTATGCCAATTCTGTTGCAAAACGTTCCATAAACGGAGGCAAACGAAACGGGAGGGGACCTACCCGATACTGTCCAATAGAAACGGTGGTTTTAGTTGCAAAACGGGGAACTAATGATAGCACCCAAGCTCTGCCTGTCTGTGTTTTGATACAGAACGCGACAGCCACGTCACGGACATCACGCGAGATCTCCGAGTAGACAGGATCTCCGAGTCGTCACTAGTTACCACAGCCATAAAGTCATAAATAGCGCCTATTTCTACAATTTCTCTTTTTCAATTGTATTTTAAATCTTAACCACACTGACATTATTGTAAAGATGTATGAAAATAAATTATACCAAAATGCTATTTAAGGTTATGCATAAGGTTAGCAATTTTAACTTTGTGACTGTGGTAACGTGGAAACTTTCGTTGTTTTTTTTTCCAACTCAGCGTTTCAACTGTCTCAGACATCCGATTGGTTTAGATATCCAGCGGGATATCATTTCAGCCAATCAAAGTCAAGAGCGAGTTAAGCTGCGATGACGTACGGAAAGTAAACAAAATATACATGGTCAATCAATCACCCAGTGACAGATGGAGTATGTTGTGAAGAATAACACTACATGTCAGGGGTACAACAAAATCAATATCTGCTGATTAACTCAGTAACTCTTGTGTCATCTCTTTCCCCCCAAAATGCCCCCAGAAAAGTCTGTTCATGTGACCTTCATGTTCAAGTGAATGATAAAACAAACTCTGTATTTTCTCTGAATTAGAGTCCATCCGTGTTGACGGAAAAGGACAGAGATGTCTGGAAAAATGTGTCACACAGGCCTGTCCCTGTTCAGCAGGTCATAACAACAGAGAAGATGCTGGAGATGTCAACTCCACGGGGATTTTACCCTCGACCAATAGGCAATCTATTATACCGGACACTGGTAGCAAAGACACACAGACAGACAGTGAGAATTAGTGACAATGTACCGTGTTGTGTGTCAGAGAGAGAATTTCCTAAACTGTGTGCAGCTACAATGTATCACTTGTGGTTTGACACAGGCCCCGATATAACCTTCTTAGTCATATAAAAGTTACATATGAATAGTGGTATTTACAGTTACATATGATGAGAAAGTGATGTATTCACACCATCCCATCATATCACATGACTCCAAACAGAGGAATACAGCAGTGCTTGACAACAACAACAACAACAACGTTCCTCTTTCTAGCTATTTCCACAAAACCAACCTTTCACAGACATTCACATGTTCTAGTAAGGTTAGTTCTGTGGCAAAAAAACAAACTGTGTTCATATTTCCAGCCTCAGTTACTGACAAGACTGTGCTGCAGGCATTTTCAAGAAAGGAGCGCTGTGTTTTTGAAGAGGGGAAAGAAAGGAGAGTGAACGAAGCAGAGGAGAGAGGGGAAGATAGATAGAGGTAGAGAGAAAGAGAGAGGTAGTGAGAGGTAGAGAGAAAGAGAGAGAGGTAGAGAGAAAGAGAGAGAGGTAGAGAGAAAGAGAGAGAGGTAGAGAGAAAGAGAGAGAGGTAGAGAGAGAGAGGTAGAGAGAAAGAGAGAGAGGTAGAGAGAAAGAGAGAGATAGACAGTGATAGAGATATAGAGATATAGAGAGAAAGGGAGAGAGGAGGATTGGAGAGTGTAACAGAAGATATCCACATAGCAACGGGAGTGGACCGAGGCCCGACCAGGTGTAACATCCCGCTACTGGACGGAGGGAGACGGCAGAGCCATGGCGAATATAGCGGTCCAGAGGATCAAACGGGAGTTCAAAGAAGTTCTGAAAAGCGAAGAGGTTTGATTAAAAAAATATCCTTACGACTATTTACGGTTACTTATGGCAAATCGTGTTTTTAACCAGTTTAAATTAAAACTGTAGTTGTTTATGTTTGCAAGTTGTCATGCAAAGGAACATGTCAGCTTGCGAGTTATCCAATCTGCGTTTCTGATGCAGTGGAAAACAAGCGAGGCCCCATCGAGGGGAACTTTATCGGTGATTGTGCGACAACATGCCCGGTGCGAAGTGAAAGGGTGTCGGCGACACAGATCAGGAAATATCGCGGATGTTAGCCCAAGGGGACAGGCCTGGGACAGATAACAAGACAAAACCCCATACAAACAAAAAACAAAAGTCCCTAACGCCAAAATGTCGAGTGTCAGCCCAAATAGTTGTCAAGATGCTAAACAATAGTTAGTTTTTTCCTCCCTGTGTTGACGTTTTTGTAGCTGACATTAGCTAACTAGCTGAAGGGGGAAACTTGTGTTGCTAGGTAGCTAGCTTGTTAGCTAGCCTGCTAGTTTGACAGCTGCCTTGGTGCACCCCTCTCACTATGTAATAAGCCAGTGTCTTTGCTATGAAGACATTATTTATTTAGGAAGTTTTGGACCCTGTAGCTCGATAGCTAGACTGTTGTCAGTTCTTTAATATAGCACATCATGAGAGACTGTTTAGTTGTTTAGCTTGCTAAATGAAAATGTGGATCTCCCATATCCTATTGCAATAAGAACAAGGGAAGTATTGGGGCAGACAGTGGACTACTGCTATAACTGTGTTGATGGGGTCTGATGGACGGACTGTCAATGGAGAAGGGTCCTACGGAACCACAATCCCTCTTCATCCCTCTCCCACTCTCTTCCCCCTCTTCATCCCTCTCCCCCTCCTCATCCCTCTCCCATCCCTCTCCCTCCCTCTCTCTCCCATCCCTCTCTCCCTCCCTCTCTGTCCTCATCCCTCCTCCCTCTCTCTCCCATCCCTCTCCCTCCCTCTCTCTCCTCATCCCTCCCCTCCTCCCTCTCCCTCCCTCTCTCTCCTCCTCCCTCTCTCTCCCATCCCTCTCCCTCCCTCTCTCTCCTCCTCCCTCTCGCTCCCTCCCTCTCGCTCCTCATCCCTCCCCTCCTCCCTCTCTCTCCCATCCCTCTCCCTCCCTCTCTCTCCTCATCCCTCCCATCCTCCCTCTCTCTCCCATCCGTCTCTCTCCCTCCCTCTCTTTCTCTCCCAGACGAGTAAAAACCAGATCAAGGTGGATCTGGTAGATGAAAACTTCACAGAGCTGCGAGGAGAGATCGCAGGACCACCAGACACGCCGTACGAAGGTGACACACACACCTGCTCACTCACACACACACACCTGGTCACACACACACCTGCTCACACACACACACACCTGGTCACTCACTCACTCACACACACCTGCTCACTCACACACACACCTGCTCACACACACACACCTGCTCACTCACACATAAGCACATACACCAATACAGATCATATATGCACTGTTTTTTTCTCCTTTCTAAGGTGGCAGATTTCAACTGGAAATCAAAATCCCAGAAACGTATCCCTTTAACCCTCCCAAGGTGAGAAACACATCCCTTTAATAACCCTCCCAAGGTGAGAAACACATCCCTTTAATAACCCTCCCAAGGTGAGAAACACATCCCTTTAATAACCCTCCCAAGGTGAGAAACACATCCCTTTAATAACCCTCCCAAGGTGAGAAACACATCCCTTTAATAACCCTCCCAAGGTGAGAAACACATCCCTTTAATAACCCTCCCAAGGTGAGAAACACATCCCTTTAATAACCCTCCCAAGGTGAGAAACACATCCCTTTAATAACCCTCCCAAGGTGAGAAACACATCCCTTTAATAACCCTCCCAAGGTGAGAAACACATCCCTTTAATAACCCTCCCAAGGTGAGAAACACATCCCTTTAATAACCCTCCCAAGGTGAGAAACACATCCCTTTAATAACCCTCCCAAGGTGAGAAACACATCCCTTTAATAACCCTCCCAAGGTAAGAAAACACATCCCTTTAATAACCCTCCCAAGGTGAGAAACACATCCCTTTAATAACCCTCCCAAGGTGAGAAACACATCCCTTTAATAACCCTCCCAAGGTGAGAAACACATCCCTTTAATAACCCTCCCAAGGTGAGAAACACATCCCTTTAATAACCCTCCCAAGGTGAGAAACACATCCCTTTAATAACCCTCCCAAGGTAAGAAACACATCCCTTTAATAACCCTCCCAAGGTGAGAAACACATCCCTTTAATAACCCTCCCAAGGTGATAAACACATCCCTTTAATAACCCTCCCAAGGTGAGAAACACATCCCTTTAATAACCCTCCCAAGGTGAGAAACACATCCCTTTAATAACCCTCCCAAGGTAAGAAACACATCCCTTTAATAACCCTCCCAAGGTGAGAAACACATCCCTTTAATAACCCTCCCAAGGTGAGAAACACATCCCTTTAATAACCCTCCCAAGGTGAGAAACACATCCCTTTAATAACCCTCCCAAGGTGAGAAACACATCCCTTTAATAACCCTTCCAAGGTGAGAAACACATCCCTTTAATAACCCTCCCAAGGTGAGAAACACATCCCTTTAATAACCCTCCCAAGGTGAGAAACACATCCCTTTAATAACCCTCCCAAGGTGAGAAACACATCCCTTTAATAACCCTCCCAAGGTGATAAACACATCCCTTTACTAACCCTCCCAAGGTGAGAAACACATCCCTTTAAGAGTCACTGATGGTCCACTACTACCTGGTGTTTCTCACCCCTGTCTCTCCCCAGGTGAGGTTCATCACTAAGATCTGGCACCCCAACATCAGCTCAGTAACAGGAGCCATCTGTCTGGACATCCTCAAGGACCAGTGGTGAGTCACACATAGTTACGCCCCTCCCCTCTCCCTACAACTCCTCCTCCCTATAACCCCTCCCCTCTCCCTACAACTCCTCCTCCCTATAACCCCTCCCCTCTCCCTACAACTCCTCCTCCCTATAACTCCTCCCCTCTCCCTACAACTCCTCCCTATAACCCCTCCCCTCTCCCTACAACTCCTCCCTATAACCCCTCCCCTCTCCATACAACTCCTCGTCCCTATAACCCCTCCCCTCTCCCTACAACTCCTCCTCCCTACAACTCCTCACTATAACCCCTCCTCTCTCCCTACAACTCCTCCTCCCTATAACCCCTCCCCTCTCCCTACAACTCCTCCTCTCTATAACCCCTCCCCTGTCCCTACAACTCCTCCTCCCTATAACCCCTCCTCTCTCCCTATAACCCCTCCCCTCTCCCTACAACTCGTCCTCCCTATAACCACTCCCCTCTCCCTATAACCCCTCCCCTCTCCCTACAACTCCTCCTCCCTCCCTACAACCCCTCTCCCTACAACTCCTCCTCCCTATAACCCCTCCCCTCTCCCTACAACTCCTCCTCCCTATAACCACTCCTCTCTCCCTACAACTCCTCCCCCCTCCCTACAACTCCTCCTCTCTATAACCCCTCCTCCCTCCCTACAACTCGTCCTCTCTATAACCCCTCCCCCTACAACTCCTCCTCTCTATAACCCCTCCCCTCCTCCCTCCCTACAACTCCTCCCTATAACCCCTCCTCTCTCCCTACAACTCCTCCTCTCTATAACCCCTCCTCCCTCCCTACAACTCCTCCTCTCTATAACCCCTCCCCCTACAACTCCTCCTCTCTATAACCCCTCCCCTCCTCCCTCCCTACAACTCCTCCCTATAACCCCTCCTCCCTCCCTACAATTCCTCCCTATAACCCCTCCTCTCTCCCTACAACTCCTCCTCCCTACAACTCCTCCCTATAACCCCTCCTCTCTCCCTACAACTCCTCCTCCCTACAACTCCTCCCTATAACCCCTCCCCTCTCCCTACAACTCCTCCTCCCTACAACTCCTCCCTATAACCCCTGCTCTCTCCCTACAACTCCTCCTCCCTACAACTCCTCCCTATAACCCCTCCTCTCTCCCTACAACTCCTCCCTATAACCCCTCCTCCCTCCCTACAACTCCTCCTCCCTATAACCCCCCCCTCCTCCTCCATATAACCCCCTCCTCCCTCCCTATAACCCCTCCTCCCTCCAACTCCTCCTCCCTCCCTACAACTCCTCCTCTCTATAACCCATCCTCTCTCCCTATAACTCCTCCTCCATATAACCCCTCCTCCCTCCCTACAACTCCTCCTCCCTATAACCCCTCCTCCTCCATATAACCCCTCCTCCCTCCCTATAACCCCTCCTCCCTCCCTACAACTCCTCCTCCCTCCCTACAACTCCTCCTCCCTCCCTACAACTCCTCCTCTCTATAACCCATCCTCTCTCCCTATAACTCCTCCTCCATATAACCCCTCCTCCCTCCCTACAACTCATCTCTCCCTACAACTCCTCCTCTCTATAACCCCTCCCCTCTCCCTATAACTCCTCCTCCCTATAACCCCTCCTCTCTCCCTATAACCCCTCCCCTCTCCCTATAACTCCTCTCTCTCTATAACCCCTCTTCTCTCCCTACAACTCCTCCTCCCTCCCTACAACTCCTCCTCTCTATAACCCCTCCCCTCTCCTTATAACTCCTCCTCCCTATAACCCCTCCTCTCTCCCTACAACTCCTCCTTCTCCTTCCCCCAGGGCAGCACCTCCTCTCTCTAACCCCTCTCTCTCAAACCCCTCCTCTTCCTGTCTCCCAGGTTAGTACCTCCTCTCTCCAACCCCTCCTCTTCCTGTCTCCCAGGTTAGTACCTCCTCTCTCCAACCCCTCCTCTTCCTGTCTCCCAGGGCAGCAGCGATGACTCTGAGGACAGTACTGTTGTCCCTCCAGGCTCTTCTGGCTGCAGCGGAACCAGACGACCCCCAGGATGCAGTAGTGGCCAATCAGGTACCGGTATGAATCTGTCTGTCAGTGTTCCTCCTCTCCAATCAGGTACCGGTATAAATCTGTCAGTGTTCCTCCTCTCCAATCAGGTACCGGTATAAATCTGTCAGTGTTCTGTAAACGGGTTTCTCCTCGACGTCGTTCTGTAAACGGGTTTCTCCTCGACCTCGTTCTGTAACCGGGTTTCTCCTCGACGTCGTTCTGTAAACGGGTTTCTCCTCGACCTCGTTCTGTAAACGGGTTTCTCCTCGACCTCGTTCTGTAAACGGGTTTCTCCTCGACGTCGTTCTGTAACCGGGTTTCTCCTCGACCTCGTTCTGTAACCGGGTTTCTCCTCGACCTCGTTCTGTAAACGGGTTTCTCCTCGACCTCGTTCTGTAAACGGGTTTCTCCTCGACGTCGTTCTGTAAACGGGTTTCTCCTCGACGTCGTTCTGTAAACGGGTTTCTCCTCGACCTCGTTCTGTAAACGGGTTTCTCCTCGACGTCGTTCTGTAAACGGGTTTCTCCTCGACCTCGTTCTATAACCGGGTTTCTCTTCGACCTCGTTCTGTAACCGGGTTTCTTCTCTCCCAGTATAAGCAGAACCCAGAGATGTTTACGCAGACAGCCAGGTTATGGGGCCATTACTACGGGGGAGCCCCTGTTCCCGGACCAGAATACACACGGAAGATAGACAAACTCACTGCCATGGGCTTCGAAAAGGTAGGCAGACAGCTGTGTGGTGTGTCTCTCTCTCTCTCTCTGCTGACAGACAGCTGTGTGGTGTGTCTCTCTCTCTGCTGACAGACAGCTGTGTGGTGTGTCTCTCTCTCTGCTGACAGACAGGTGTGTGGTGTCTCTCTCTCTCTCTGCTGACAGACAGCTGTGTGGTGTCTCTCTCTCTCTCTGCTGACAGACAGCTGTGTGGTGTGTCTCTCTCTCTGCTGACAGACAGCTGTGTGGTGTCTCTCTCTCTCTCTGCTGACAGACAGCTGTGTGGTGTCTCTCTCTGTCTCTGCTGACAGACAGCTGTGTGATGTCTCTCTCTCTCCTGACTGAATGCTGTGTGATGTCTCTCTCTCTCTCTCTCCTGACTGAATGCTGTGTGATGTCTCTCTCTCTCTCTCCTGACAGAATGCTGTGTGATGTCTCTCTGTCTCTCTGTCTCTCCTGACAGACAGCTGTGTGGTGTCTCTCTGTCTCTCTGTCTCTGCTGACAGACAGCTGTGTGGTGTCTCTCTCTGTCTCTGCTGACAGACAGCTGTGTGATGTCTCTCTCTCTCCTGACTGAATGCTGTGTGATGTCTCTCTCTCTCTCTCCTGACTGAATGCTGTGTGATGTCTCTCTCTCTCTCCTGACTGAATGCTGTGTGATGTCTCTCTCTCTCTCCTGACAGAATGCTGTGTGATGTCTCTCTCTCTCTCTCCTGACAGAATGCTGTGTGGTGTCTCTCTCTCTCTCTCTCTCCTGACTGAATGCTGTGTGATGTCTCTCTCTCTCCTGACAGAATGCTGTGTGGTGTCTCTCTCTCTCTCTCTCCTGACTGAATGCTGTGTGATGTCTCTCTCTCTCTCCTGACAGAATGCTGTGTGGTGTCTCTCTCTCTCTCCTGACAGAATGCTGTGTGATGTCTCTCTCTCTCTCCTGACTGAATGCTGTGTGATGTCTCTCTCTCTCTCTCCTGACAGAATGCTGTGTGATGTCTCTCTCTCTCTCCTGACAGAATGCTGTGTGGTGTCTCTCTCTCTCTCTCCTGACAGAATGCTGTGTGGTGTCTCTCTCTCTCTCTCCTGACTGAATGCTGTGTGATGTCTCTCTCTCTCCTGACAGAATGCTGTGTGATGTCTCTCTCTCTCTCCTGACAGAATGCTGTGTGGTGTCTCTCTCTCTCCTGACAGAACGCTGTGTGATGTCTCTCTCTCTCCTGACAGAATGCTGTGTGGTGTCTCTCTCTCTCTCTCCTGACAGAACGCTGTGTGATGTCTCTCTCTCTCTCTCCTGACTGAATGCTGTGTGATGTCTCTCTCTCCTGACAGAACGCTGTGTGATGTCTCTCTCTCCTGACTGAATGCTGTGTGGTGTCTCTCTCTCTCTCTCCTGACAGAATGCTGTGTGA
>NC_088231.1:27750935-27755935 GCF_036934945.1 Oncorhynchus masou masou
AGAAACCCCCCCCTGACCTCATCTCCTTACGGTGCCCTCCGATGCCTGCTCACCACAGCCCCCCCTCCCCCACAATCCCTCTGACCTCATCTCCTTACGGTGCCCTCCGATGCCTGCTCACCACAGCCCCCCCTCCCCCACAATCCCTCTGACCTCATCTCCTTACGGTGCCCTCCGATGCCTGCTCACCACAGCCCAAACGGAGCCTCGACTGGGGTTGATGTCCTAGAGTTTCCAGCCCTGCCCGTCCAAGTCACTTCCTGGTATCCTTTCAGCCCAACCCCCCCCCCCCCCCCACAATCCCTTTCTTTTGGTTCTTCCCTTGATGAACTCTTACTTTTCGTCTCTTAAGAACCCCGACGTTGAACCACTGTCACCTGGTGGAGCTAACTGGCTGAGAGAGACGGGAGGACGAGGATTTATCTGTAAATAAATATTAGTTCTTCACAAATACCCAGCGGAATACTTTATTCTTCCTGGATATTGTAAAAAAAAAAACACACACAACAAAAAAAAAAACGTCAACTGTGTTTCAGTTTTAGTCACGACGAGAAGGAAAGAAATTGCCTCGCTAACTATTTTGGTTGGCCCGACCAGGGAGTTCGTCCGAATGTCCCGATGAAGTGACGCCTGCGTCCCCCCCGTCACCCCCCCCCCCCAAATCCCTCTCACGCTCCTCTTTCTCGACGAAGAAGATACCTCTTCATCAGCAGAGAAAACCACCGACCTTCCGGCTGGATCTATATTTTATAAAGAAAGAGGAAACAAAAGGACTCTTCCCTCTCTTCGCTGTCTTCCTGTTCCACGTTCCACTTCAGCACGATGACGACGGAGAAGATAAAGAACTGCACGACAGAGGAGAGACCCCCCACCCCCCCCCATAAGGCTCTGGCCAAAAGTAGTGCACTGTATAGGAGATAAACAAAATGGCAGCCTTTGTTTTCAAACTCCGTCGGGAGTTATCAGTTTTGGATTTGTTTTCTGAAGGAAACAGCAGCCGTCAGACCTGGGTTCAGATGCTATTTGAAATCTTTCAGCTTTAGTCTGCCAGATGGGAGGGGTTTGGAGTATTTTATTGGCTCGTGAAGTAAACTCAATCTAGCACAGAAAAAGGGTTTTGAAATGATATTGAGTGGTGTTTGAACCCGGGTGTGGCCGGCGTACAATCACATGATTATTTAATGTGAGACTGTCAACGTTTACTTTTATTAAAAAAACAACCTGGAAAAGCTACATTTTTAATGTGTTTAATACATTTACACATCCCTTTAAGGACCAGTCTTCATGTGTTTTAATACATCCCTTTAAGGACCAGTCTTCATGTGTTTAATATATTTACACATCGTTTTAATACATCCCTTTAAGGACCAGTCTTCATGTGTTTAATATATTTAAGGATCATCTTCCCATCCCTTTAAGGACCAGTCTTCATGTGTTTAATACATCCCTTTAAGGACCAGTCTTCATGTGTTTAATATATTTACACATCCCTTTAAGGACCAGTCTTCATGTGTTTAATACATCCCTTTAAGGACCAGTCTTCATGTGTTTAATACATTTACACATCCCTTTAAGGACCAGTCTTCATGTGTTTTAATACATCCCTTTAAGGACCAGTCTTCATGTGTTTTAATACATCCCTTTAAGGACCAGTCTTCATGTGTTTAATATATTTACACATCCCTTTAAGGACCAGTCTTCATGTGTTTAATACATTTACACATCCCTTTAAGGACCAGTCTTCATGTGTTTTAATACATCCCTTTAAGGACCAGTCTTCATGTGTTTTAATACATCCCTTTAAGGACCAGTCTTCATGTGTTTAATACATCCCTTTAAGGATCAGTCTTCATGTGTTTAATATATTTACACATCCCTTTAAGGATCAGTCTTCATGTGTTTTAATACATCCCTTTAAGGACCAGTCTTCATGTGTTTAATATATTTAAGGATCATCTTCCCATCCCTTTAAGGACCAGTCTTCATGTGTTTAATACATCCCTTTAAGGACCAGTCTTCATGTGTTTACATCCCTTTAGGACCAGTCTTCATGTGTTTAATACATCCCTTTAAGGACCAGTCTTCATGTGTTTAATACATCCCTTTAAGGACCAGTCTTCATGTGTTTAATATATTTACACATCCCTTTAAGGATCAGTCTTCATGTGTTTAATATATTTAAACATCCCTTTAAGGACCAGTCTTCATGTGTTTAATATATTTACACATCCCTTTAAGGACCAGTCTTCATGTGTTTAATACATCCCTTTAAGGACCAGTCTTCATGTGTTTAATATATTTACACATCCCTTTAAGGACCAGTCTGTGGTTTTGTAAAAAGGAACATTCATCAATTTCAAAGATTTTGTCTCCAACCAGCGATCTTTAAATGACTGATCAAACGCTCGAACCGCTGGCCACCTCCTCTAGTAACCTACTGGAGGTCTAGTCTACCTGCTGTAGTAACCTACTGGGGGTCTAGTCTACCTCCTGTAGTAACCTACTGGGGGTCTAGTCTACCTGCTGTAGTAACCTACTGGGGGTCTAGTCTACCTCCTGTAGTAACCTACTGGGGGTCTAGTCTACCTGCTGTAGTAACCTACTGGGGGTCTAGTCTACCTGCTGTAGTAACCTACTGGGGGTCTGGGTTACCTGCTGTAGTAACCTACTGGGGGTCTAGTCTACCTGCTGTAGTAACCTACTGGGGGTCTAGTCTACCTGCTGTAGTAACCTACTGGGGGTCTAGTCTACCTGCTGTAGTAACCTACTGGGGGTCTAGTCTACCTGCTGTAGTAACCTACTGGGGGTCTAGTCTACCTGCTGTAGTAACCTACTGGGGGTCTAGTCTACCTGCTGTAGTAACCTACTGGGGGTCTAGTCTACCTGCTGTAGTAACCTACTGGGGGTCTAGTCTACCTGCTGTAGTAACCTACTGGGGGTCTAGTCTACCTCCTGTAGTAACCTACTGGGGGTCTAGTCTACCTCCTGTAGTAACCTACTGGGGGTATAGTCTACCTCCTGTAGTAACCTACTGGGGATCTAGTCTACCTGCTGTAGTAACCTCCTGGGGGTCTAGTCTACCTGCTGTAGTAACCTACTGGGGGTCTAGTCTACCTGCTGTAATAACCTACTGGGGGTCTAGTCTACCTCCTGTAGTAACCTACTGGGGGTCTAGTCTACCTCCTGTAATAACCTACTGGGGGTCTAGTCTACCTGCTGTAGTAACCTACTGGGGGTCTAGTCTACCTCCTGTAATAACCTACTGGGGGTCTAGTCTACCTCCTGTAGTAACCTACTGGGGGTCTAGTCTACCTCCTGTAGTAACCTACTGGGGGTCTAGTCTACCTGCTGTAGTAACCTACTGGGGGTCTAGTCTACCTGCTGTAGTAACCTACTGGGGGTCTAGTCTACCTGCTGTAGTAACCTACTGGGGGTCTAGTCTACCTGCTGTAGTAACCTACTGGGGGTCTAGTCTACCTGCTGTAGTAACCTACTGGGGGTCTAGTCTACCTCCTGTAGTAACCTACTGGGGGTCTAGTCTACCTGCTGGCCACCTCCTGTAGTAACCTACTGGGGGTCTAGTCTACCACCTGTAGCAACCTACTGGGGGTCTAGTCTACCTCCTGTAGTAACCTACTGGGGGTCTAGTCTACCTGCTGTAGTAACCTACTGGGGGTCTAGTCTACCTCCTGTAGTAACCTACTGGGGGTCTAGTCTACCTGCTGTAGTAACCTACTGGGGGTCTAGTCTACCTCCTGTAGTAACCTACTGGGGGTCTAGTCTACCTCCTGTAGTAACCTACTGGGGGTCTAGTCTACCTCCTGTAGTAACCTACTGGGGGTCTAGTCTACCTGCTGTAGTAACCTACTGGGGGTCTAGTCTACCTCCTGTAGTAACCTACTGGGGGTCTAGTCTACCCCCTGTAGTAACCTACTGGGGGTCTAGTCTACCCCCTGTAGTAACCTACTGGGGGTCTAGTCTACCTGCTGGCCACCTCCTGTAGTAACCTACTGGGGGTCTAGTCTACCACCTGTAGCAACCTACTGGGGGTCTAGTCTACCTCCTGTAGTAACCTACTGGGGGTCTAGTCTACCTCCTGTAGTAACCTACTGGGGGTCTAGTCGACCTGCTGTAGTAACCTACTGGGGGTCTAGTCTACCTCCTGTAGTAACCTACTGGGGGTCTAGTCTACCTCCTGTAGTAACCTACTGGGGGTCTAGTCTACCTCCTGTAGTAACCTACTGGGGGTCTAGTCTACCTCCTGTAGTAACCTACTGGGGGTCTAGTCTACCTGCTGTAGTAACCTACTGGGGGTCTAGTCTACCTGCTGTAGTAACCTACTGGGGGTCTAGTCTACCTGCTGTAGTAACCTACTGGGGGTCTAGTCTACCCCCTGTAGTAACCTACTGGGGGTCTAGTCTACCTGCTGTAGTAACCTACTGGGGGTCTAGTCTACCCCCTGTAGTAACCTACTGGAGGTCTAGTCTACCTGCTGTAGTAACCTACTGGGGGTCTAGTCTACCTCCTGTAGTAACCTACTGGGGGTCTAGTCTACCTGCTGTAGTAACCTACTGGGGGTCTAGTCTACCTGCTGTAGTAACCTACTGGGGGTCTAGTCTACCTCCTGTAGTAACCTACTGGGGGTCTAGTCTACCTGCTGTAGTAACCTACTGGGGGTCTAGTCTACCTCCTGTAGTAACCTACTGGGGGTCTAGTCTACCTGCTGGCCACCTCCTGTAGTAACCTACTGGGGGTCTAGTCTACCTGCTGGCCACCTCCTGTAGTAACCTACTGGGGGTCTAGTCTACCTCCTGTAGTAACCTACTGGGGGTATAGTCTACCTCCTGTAGTAACCTTCTGGAGGTCTGGGTTATCTGCTGTCCACCCCCTGTAGTAACCTCCTGGAGGCCCGGGTTACCTGCTGTAGTAACCTGCTCGAGATCTGGGTTACATCCTTCAGTTACCTCCTGGAGGTCTGGGTTACCTCCTGTCCACCCTTC
>NC_088231.1:27760935-27783435 GCF_036934945.1 Oncorhynchus masou masou
CCAGGTCTAGGATCTGTCTCCCCTCACCTCACCAGGTCTAGGATCTGTCTCTCCTCACCTCACCAGGTCTAGGATCTGTCTCTCCTCACCAGGTCTAGGATCTGTCTCTCCTCACCAGGTCTAGGATCTGTCTCTCCTCACCAGGTCTAGGATCTGTCTCTCCTCTCCTCACCAGGTCTAGGATCTGTCTCTCCTCACCAGGTCTAGGATCTGTCTCTCCTCACCAGGTCTAGGATCTGTCACTCCTCACCAGGTCTAGGATCTGTCTCTCCTCACCAGGTCTAGGATCTGTCTCTCCTCACCTCACCAGGTCTAGGATCTGTCTCTCCTCACCAGGTCTAGGATCTGTCTCTCCTCACCTCACCAGGTCTAGGATCTGTCTCTCCTCACCTCACCAGGTCTAGGATCGGTCTCTCCTCACCTCACCAGGTCTAGGATCGGTCTCTCCTCACCAGGTCTAGGATCTGTCTCTCCTCACCTCACCAGGTCTAGGATCTGTCTCTCCTCACCTCACCAGGTCTAGGATCTGTCTCTCCTCTCCTCACCAGGTCTAGGATCTGTCTCCCCTCACCAGGTCTAGGATCTGTCTCCCCTCACCAGGTCTAGGATCTGTCTCCCCTCACCAGGTCTAGGATCTGTCTCTCCTCTCCTCACCAGGTCTAGGATCTGTCTCCCCTCACCAGGTCTAGGATCTGTCTCCCCTCACCAGGTCTAGGATCTGTCTCTCCTCACCAGGTCTAGGATCTGTCTCTCCTCCCCTCACCAGGTCTAGGATCTGTCTCCCCTCACCAGGTCTAGGATCTGTCTCCCCTCACCAGGTCTAGTATCTGTCTCCCCTCACCAGGTCTAGGATCTGTCTCCCCTCACCAGGTCTAGGATCTGTCTCTCCTCACCAGGTCTAGGATCTGTCTCTCCTCTCCTCACCAGGTCTAGGATCTGTCTCTCCTCACCTCACCAGGTCTAGGATCTGTCTCTCCTCACCAGGTCTAGGATCTGTCTCTCCTCACCTCACCAGGTCTAGGATCTGTCTCTCCTCACCTCACCAGGTCTAGGATCTGTCTCTCCTCCCCTCACCAGGTCTAGGATCTGTCTCTCCTCACCAGGTCTAGGATCTGTCTCTCCTCACCAGGTCTAGGATCTGTCTCACCTCACCAAGTCTAGGATCTGTCTCACCTCACCAAGTCTAGGATCTGTCTCTCCTCACCAGGTCTAGGATCTGTCTCACCTCACCTCACCAGGTCTAGGATCTGTCTCTCCTCACCTCTGCAGGTCTAGGATCTGTCTCTCCTCTCCTCACCAGGTCTAGGATCTGTCTCTCCTCACCAGGTCTAGGATCTGTCTCCCCTCACCAGGTCTAGGATCTGTCTCTCCTCACCTCACCAGGTCTAGGATCTGTCTCTCCTCACCTCACCAGGTCTAGGATCTGTCTCTCCTCTCCTCACCAGGTCTAGGATCTGTCTCTCCTCTCCTCACCAGGTCTAGGATCTGTCTCTCCTCACCTCACCAGGTCTAGGATCTGTCTCTCCTCACCTCACCAGGTCTAGGATCTGTCTCCCCTCACCAGGTCTAGGATCTGTCTCTCCTCACCTCACCAGGTCTAGGATCTGTCTCTCCTCACCAGGTCTAGGATCTGTCACTCCTCACCAGGTCTAGGATCTGTCTCCCCTCACCAGGTCTAGGATCTGTCTCTCCTCACCAGGTCTAGGATCTGTCTCTCCTCACCAGGTCTAGGATCTGTCTCTCCTCCCCTCACCAGGTCTAGGATCTGTCTCTCCTCCCCTCACCAGGTCTAGGATCTGTCTCTCCTCACCTCACCAGGTCTAGGATCTGTCTCTCCTCACCTCACCAGGTCTAGGATCTGTCTCTCCTCACCAGGTCTAGGATCTGTCTCTCCTCACCAGGTCTAGGATCTGTCTCTCCTCACCAGGTCTAGGATCTGTCTCTCCTCACCAGGTCTAGGATCTGTCTCTCCTCACCTCACCAGGTCTAGGATCTGTCTCTCCTCACCAGGTCTAGGATCTGTCTCTCCTCACCAGGTCTAGGATCTGTCTCTCCTCACCAGGTCTAGGATCTGTCTCTCCTCACCAGGTCTAGGATCTGTCTCACCTCACCAGGTCTAGGATCTGTCTCTCCTCACCAGGTCTAGGATCTGTCTCACCTCACCAGGTCTAGGATCTGTCTCTCCTCACCTCACCAGGTCTAGGATCTGTCTCTCCTCACCTCACCAGGTCTAGGATCTGTCTCTCCTCACCTCACCAGGTCTAGGATCTGTCTCTCCTCACCTCACCAGGTCTAGGATCTGTCTCTCCTCACCTCACCAGGTCTAGGATCTGTCTCTCCTCACCTCACCAGGTCTAGGATCTGTCTCTCCTCACCTCACCAGGTCTAGGATCTGTCTCTCCTCACCTCTGCAGGTCTAAGATCTGCGTCACATCCTCAGCTTTAGGGATCTTGATGGAGTTTGGCTCCCCCGAGGGGGCGGAGTCCTGGGCAGGTGCCGCCCTCTTCCTGCCTTTGCCTGCCCCTCCTTCCTTCTCATTGGCCAGAGGGGAGGGTGTGGCCTTGGGGGGGCGTCCTCGGCGAGGTTTGGGGATGGTTGACGCACCTGTGGTGAGGTCAGAGGTCACTGTGTCCTCCTGAGAGAGAGGAGAGGAAGTGGTGTTAAAAATATACAAAATTAGAGAAGGAATAAATATGAGGTTTCACAGGGTTAAATGAACTAACGAGGTTTCACAGGGTTAAATGAACTAACGAGGTTTCACAGGGTTAAATGAACTAACGAGGTTTCACAGGGTTAAATGAACTAACGAGGTTTCACAGGGTTAAATGAACTAACGAGGTTTCACAGGGTTAAATGAACTAATGAGGTTTCACAGGGTTAAATTAACTAATGAGGTTTCACAGGGTTAAATAAACTAACAAGGTTTCACAGGGTTAAATGAACTAACGAGGTTTCACAGGGTTAAATGAACTAACATGACGAGGTTTCACAGGGTTAAGTGAACTAATATGAGGTTTCACAGGGTTAAGTGAACTAATGAGGTTTCACAGGGTTAAATGAACTAATGAGGTTTCACAGGGTTAAGTGAACTAATGAGGTTTCACAGGGTTAAATGAACTAATGAGGTTTCACAGGGTTAAATGAACTAACATGACGAGGTTTCACAGGGTTAAGTGGACTAATATGAGGTTTCACAGGGTTAAGTGAACTAATGAGGTTTCACAGGGTTAAGTGAACTAATGAGGTTTCACAGGGTTAAATGAACTAATGAGGTTTCACAGGGTTAAATGAACTAACATGACGAGGTTTCACAGGGTTAAATGAACTAACATGAGGTTTCACAGGGTTAAATGAACTAATGAGGTTTCACAGGGTTAAATGAACTAATGAGGTTTCACAGGGTTAAGTGAACTAATGAGGTTTCACAGGGTTAAATGAACTAATGAGGTTTCACAGGGTTAAATGAACTAATGAGGTTTCACAGGGTTAAATGAACTAACATGAGGTTTCACAGGGTTAAATGAACTAACATGAGGTTTCACAGGGTTAAATGAACTAATGAGGTTTCACAGGGTTAAATGAACTAATGAGGTTTCACAGGGTTAAGTGAACTAATATGAGGTTTCACAGGGTTAAGTGAACTAATGAGGTTTCACAGGGTTAAGTGAACTAATGAGGTTTCACAGGGTTAAGTGAACTAATATGAGGTTTCACAGGGTTAAGTGAACTAATGAGGTTTCACAGGGTTAAATGAACTAATGAGGTTTCACAGGGTTAAATGAACTAATGAGGTTTCACAGGGTTAAATGAACTAATGAGGTTTCACAGGGTTAAGTGAACTAATATGAGGT
Organism: Oncorhynchus masou masou; assembly: GCF_036934945.1. Lineage (NCBI taxonomy): Eukaryota > Metazoa > Chordata > Actinopteri > Salmoniformes > Salmonidae > Oncorhynchus > Oncorhynchus masou. The sequence continues at coordinate 27,764,788 of NC_088231.1, forward strand.
TTCACAGGGTTAAGTGAACTAATGAGGTTTCACAGGGTTAAATGAACTAATGAGGTTTCACAGGGTTAAGTGAACTAATGAGGTTTCACAGGGTTAAATGAACTAATGAGGTTTCACAGGGTTAAATGAACTAATGAGGTTTCACAGGGTTAAATGAACTAACATGACGAGGTTTCACAGGGTTAAGTGAACTAATATGAGGTTTCACAGGGTTAAGTGAACTAATGAGGTTTCACAGGGTTAAATGAACTAATGAGGTTTCACAGGGTTAAGTGAACTAATGAGGTTTCACAGGGTTAAATGAACTAATGAGGTTTCACAGGGTTAAATGAACTAACATGACGAGGTTTCACAGGGTTAAGTGGACTAATATGAGGTTTCACAGGGTTAAGTGAACTAATGAGGTTTCACAGGGTTAAATGAACTAATGAGGTTTCACAGGGTTAAATGAACTAACATGACGAGGTTTCACAGGGTTAAATGAACTAACATGAGGTTTCACAGGGTTAAATGAACTAATGAGGTTTCACAGGGTTAAATGAACTAATGAGGTTTCACAGGGTTAAGTGAACTAATGAGGTTTCACAGGGTTAAATGAACTAATGAGGTTTCACAGGGTTAAATGAACTAATGAGGTTTCACAGGGTTAAATGAACTAATGAGGTTTCACCGGGTTAAATGAACTAATGAGGTTTCACAGGGTTAAATGAACTAATGAGGTTTCACAGGGTTAAATGAACTAATGAGGTTTCACAGGGTTAAATGAACTAACATGAGGTTTCACAGGGTTAAATGAACTAACATGAGGTTTCACAGGGTTAAATGAACTAATGAGGTTTCACAGGGTTAAATGAACTAATGAGGTTTCACAGGGTTAAGTGAACTAATATGAGGTTTCACAGGGTTAAGTGAACTAATGAGGTTTCACAGGGTTAAATGAACTAACGAGGTTTCACAGGGTTAAATGAACTAACGAGGTTTCACAGGGTTAAATGAACTAATGAGGTTTCACAGGGTTAAATGAACTAATGAGGTTTCACAGGGTTAAATGAACTAATATGAGGTTTCACAGGGTTAAATGAACTAATATGAGGTTTCACAGGGTTAAATGAACTAATGAGGTTTCACAGGGTTAAATGAACTAATGAGGTTTCACAGGGTTAAATGAACTAATGAGGTTTCACAGGGTTAAATGAACTAATGAGGTTTCACAGGGTTAAATGAACTAATATGAGGTTTCACAGGGTTAAATGAACTAATGAGGTTTCACAGGGTTAAATGAACTAACATGAGGTTTCACAGGGTTAAATGAACTAATGAGGTTTCACAGGGTTAAATGAACTAATGAGGTTTCACAGGGTTAAGTGAACTAATGAGGTTTCACAGGGTTAAATGAACTAATGAGGTTTCACAGGGTTAAATGAACTAATGAGGTTTCACAGGGTTAAATGAACTAATGAGGTTTCACCGGGTTAAATGAACTAATGAGGTTTCACAGGGTTAAATGAACTAATGAGGTTTCACAGGGTTAAATGAACTAATGAGGTTTCACAGGGTTAAATGAACTAACATGAGGTTTCACAGGGTTAAATGAACTAACATGAGGTTTCACAGGGTTAAATGAACTAATGAGGTTTCACAGGGTTAAATGAACTAATGAGGTTTCACAGGGTTAAGTGAACTAATATGAGGTTTCACAGGGTTAAGTGAACTAATGAGGTTTCACAGGGTTAAATGAACTAACGAGGTTTCACAGGGTTAAATGAACTAACGAGGTTTCACAGGGTTAAATGAACTAATGAGGTTTCACAGGGTTAAATGAACTAATATGAGGTTTCACAGGGTTAAATGAACTAATATGAGGTTTCACAGGGTTAAATGAACTAATGAGGTTTCACAGGGTTAAATGAACTAATGAGGTTTCACAGGGTTAAGTGAACTAATATGAGGTTTCACAGGGTTAAGTGAACTAATGAGGTTTCACAGGGTTAAATGAACTAATGAGGTTTCACAGGGTTAAATGAACTAATGAGGTTTCACAGGGTTAAATGAACTAATGAGGTTTCACAGGGTTAAATGAACTAATGAGGTTTCACAGGGTTAAATGAACTAATATGAGGTTTCACAGGGTTAAATGAACTAATATGAGGTTTCACAGGGTTAAATGAACTAATGAGGTTTCACAGGGTTAAATGAACTAATGAGGTTTCACAGGGTTAAATGAACTAATGAGGTTTCACAGGGTTAAATGAACTAATGAGGTTTCACAGGGTTAAATGAACTAATATGAGGTTTCACAGGGTTAAATGAACTAATGAGGTTTCACAGGGTTAAATGAACTAACATGAGGTTTCACGGGGTTAAATGAACTAATGAGGTTTCACAGGGTTAAATGAACTAATGAGGTTTCACAGGGTTAAATGAACTAATGAGGTTTCACAGGGTTAAATGAACTAACATGAGGTTTCACAGGGTTAAATGAACTAATGAGGTTTCACAGGGTTAAATGAACTAATGAGGTTTCACAGGGTTAAATGAACTAACGAGGTTTCACAGGGTTAAGTGAACTAACGAGTTTTCACAGGGTTAAATGAACTAACGAGGTTTCACAGGGTTAAATGAACTAATGAGGTTTCACAGGGTTAAATGAACTAACGAGGTTTCACAGGGTTAAATGAACTAATGAGGTTTCACAGGGTTAAATGAACTAACGAGGTTTCACAGGGTTAAATGAACTAACGAGGTTTCACAGGGTTAAATGAACTAACGAGGTTTCACAGGGTTAAATGTACTAATGAGGTTTCACAGGGTTAAATGAACTAATGAGGTTTCACAGGGTTAAATGAACTAATGAGGTTTCACAGGGTTAAATGAACTAACATGAGGTTAGGTTCTCATTTAATCTCTCCGCCTCCTTCTCAAAACGAATTGAAGGAGGTCGGAGGGGTCAGTTTAGGTGGTCTGAGGGGTCAGTTTAGGTGGTCCGAGGGGTCAGTTTAGGTGGTCTGAGGGGTCAGTTTAGGTCAGGAGGAATCAAAGACAGGGCCTTCTCTCTCACCTTCTTCCCGTCGTCCGTCTTGGTGATAACAGGGTTCTCTTCATTCTCTCTCGCCCCGCCCTCTGACGACTCCGTCACAACATCCCTACAGGACAGGAAGGGGATTGACATCAACAGGAAGTGTGAGTTTAGGCGTATGTCTATATTAATGGTGTGTGTTCAGGTGTAAAAATGTTATATTTTTATTATTAGTGTCATGCTTCTTCTAGGAGGTGGAGGAGAAGGACTAGCCCGCAGGAGGAGGAGAAGGACTAGCCCGCAGGAGGAGGAGGAGGACTAGCCCGCTGGAGGAGGAGGACTAGCCCGCAGGAGGAGGACTAGCCCGCAGGAGGAGGAGGTCTAGCCCGCAGGAGGAGGTATAGCCCGCAGGAGGAGGACTAGCCCGCAGGAGGAGGAGGAGGACTAGCCCGCAGGAGGAGGAGGAGGACTAGCCCGCAGGAGGAGGAGAAGGACTAGCCCGCAGGAGGAGGAGGAGGACTAGCCCGCTGGAGGAGGAGGAGGACTAGCCCGCAGGAGGAATAGGAGGACTAGCCCGCAGGAGGAGGAGGACTAGCCCGCAGGAGGAGGAGGAGGACTAGCCCGCAGGAGGAGGAGGAGGACTAGCCCGCAGGAGGAGGAGGAGGACTAGCCCGCAGGAGGAGGAGGAGGACTAGCCCGCTGGAGGAAGAGGACTAGCCCGTAGGAGGACTAGCCCGTAGGAGGACTAGCCCGCTGGAGGAGGAGGAGGACTAGCCCGTAGGAGGACTAGCCCGTAGGAGGACTAGCCCGCTGGAGGAAGAGGACTAGCCCGCTGGAGGAGGAGGAGGACTAGCCCGCAGGAGGAGGACTAGCCCGCAGGAGGACTAGCCCGTAGGAGGACTAGCCCGCTGGAGGAAGAGGACTAGCCCGCTGGAGGAGGAGGAGGACTAGCCCGCAGGAGGAGGACTAGCCTGCAGGAGGAGGAGGACTAGCCCGCAGGAGGAGGAGGAGGACTAGCCCGCAGGAGGACTAGCCCGCTGGAGGAAGAGGACTAGCCCGTAGGAGGAGGACTAGCCCGTAGGAGGACTAGCCCGCTGGAGGAAGAGGTCTAGCCCGCTGGAGGAGGAGGAGGTCTAGCCCGCAGGAGGAGGAGGACTAGCCCGCAGGAGGAGGAGGACTAGCCCGCAGGAGGAGGAGGACTAGCCCGCAGGAGGGGGGGGCCCGCTGGAGGAAGAGGACTAGCCCGTAGGAGGACTAGCCCGTAGGAGGACTAGCCCGCTGGAGGAAGAGGACTAGCCCGTAGGAGGACTAGCCCGCTGGAGGAGGAGGACTAGCCCGCTGGAGGAGGAGGACTAGCCCGTAGGAGGACTAGCCCGCTGGAGGAGGAGGACTAGCCCGTAGGAGGACTAGCCCGCTGGAGGAGGAGGACTAGCCCGTAGGAGGACTAGCCCGTAGGAGGTACATGGCCTCTCCTAAACCAGACAGTACATGGCCTCTCCTCTTCATCTCTCCTCAATCACAGTACATGGCCTCTCCTCTTCATCTCTCCTCAATCAGACAGTACATGCCTCTCCTCTTCATCTCTCCTCAATCAGACAGTACATGCCTCTCCTCTTCATCTCTCCTCTTCATCTCTCCTCAACCAGACAGTACATGCCTCTCCTCTTCATCTCTCCTCTTCATCTCTCCTCTTCATCTCTCCTCAACCAGACAGTACATGCCTCTCCTCTTCATCTCTCCTCTTCATCTCTCCTCTTCATCTCTCCTCAATCAGACAGTACATGCCTCTCCTCTTCATCTCTCCTCTTCATCTCTCCTAAACTAGACAGTACATGCCTCTCCTCTTCATCTCTCCTCTTCATCTCTCCTCAACCAGACAGTACATGCCTCTCCTCTTCATCTCTCCTCTTCATCTCTCCTCTTCATCTCTCCTAAACCAGACAGTACATGCCTCTCCTCTTCATCTCTCCTAAACTAGACAGTACGCAGCCTCTCCTAAATCCCAGCTGGGCTGGGAGTTGGTTCTGGTGCCTCTATGTTAAGGTGTGTTACCTGGTCTTGGTAACAGGAGAGCTGGGCTGGGAGTTGGTTCTGGTGCCTCTATGTTAAGGTGTGTTACCTGGTCTTGGTAACAGGAGAGCTGGGCCGGGAGTTGGTTCTGGTGCCTCTGTGTTAAGGTGTGTTACCTGGTCTTGGTAACAGGAGAGCTGGGCTGGGAGTTGGTTCTGGTGCCTCTGTGTTAAGGTGTGTTACCTGGTCTTGGTAACAGGAGAGCTGGGCTGGGAGTTGGTTCTGGTGCCTCTATGTTAAGGTGTGTTACCTGGTCTTGGTAACAGGAGAGCTGGGCTGGGAGTTGGTTCTGGTGCCTCTATGTTAAGGTGTGTTACCTGGTCTTGGTAACAGGAGAGCTGGGCTGGGAGTTGGTTCTGGTGCCTCTATGTTAAGGTGTGTTACCTGGTCTTGGTAACAGGAGAGCTGGGCTGGGAGTTGGTTCTGGTGCCTCTATGTTAAGGTGTGTTACCTGGTCTTGGTAACAGGAGAGCTGGGCTGGGAGTTGGTTCTGGTGCCTCTATGTTAAGGTGTGTTACCTGGTCTTGGTAACAGGAGAGCTGGGCCTGGAGTTGGTTCTGGTGCCTCTATGTTAAGGTGTGTTACCTGGTCTTGGTAACAGGAGAGCTGGGCTGGGAGTTGGTTCTGGTGCCTCTATGTTAAGGTGTGTTACCTGGTCTTGGTAACAGGAGAGCTGGGCTGGGAGTTGGTTCTGGTGCCTCTATGTTAAGGTGTGTTACCTGGTCTTGGTAACAGGAGAGCTGGGCTGGGAGTTGGTTCTGGTGCCTCTATGTTAAGGTGTGTTACCTGGTCTTGGTAACAGGAGAGCTGGGCTGGGAGTTGGTTCTGGTGCCTCTATGTTAAGGTGTGTTACCTGGTCTTGGTAACAGGAGAGCTGGGCTGGGAGTTGGTTCTGGTGCCTCTATGTTAAGGTGTGTTACCTGGTCTTGGTAACAGGAGAGCTGGGCCGGGAGTTGGTTCTGGTGCCTCTATGTTAAGGTGTGTTACCTGGTCTTGGTAACAGGAGAGCTGGGCCGGGAGTTGGTTCTGGTGCCTCTATGTTAAGGTGTGTTACCTGGTCTTGGTAACAGGAGAGCTGGGCCGGGAGTTGGTTCTGGTGCCTCTATGTTAAGGTGTGTTACCTGGTCTTGGTAACAGGAGAGCTGGGCCGGGAGTTGGTTCTGGTGCCTCTATGTTAAGGTGTGTTACCTGGTCTTGGTAACAGGAGAGCTGGGCCTGGAGTTGGTTCTGGTGCCTCTATGTTAAGGTGTGTTACCTGGTCTTGGTAACAGGAGAGCTGGGCTGGGAGTTGGTTCTGGTGCCTCTATGTTAAGGTGTGTTACCTGGTCTTGGTAACAGGAGAGCTGGGCTGGGAGTTGGTTCTGGTGCCTCTATGTTAAGGTGTGTTACCTGGTCTTGGTAACAGGAGAGCTGGGCTGGGAGTTGGTTCTGGTGCCTCTATGTTAAGGTGTGTTACCTGGTCTTGGTAACAGGAGAGCTGGGCTGGGAGTTGGTTCTGGTGCCTCTATGTTAAGGTGTGTTACCTGGTCTTGGTAACAGGAGAGCTGGGCTGGGAGTTGGTTCTGGTGCCTCTATGTTAAGGTGTGTTACCTGGTCTTGGTAACAGGAGAGCTGGGCTGGGAGTTGGTTCTGGTGCCTCTATGTTAAGGTGTGTTACCTGGTCTTGGTAACAGGAGAGCTGGGCCGGGAGTTGGTTCTGGTGCCTCTATGTTAAGGTGTGTTACCTGGTCTTGGTAACAGGAGAGCTGGGCCTGGAGTTGGTTCTGGTGCCTCTATGTTAAGGTGTGTTACCTGGTCTTGGTAACAGGAGAGCTGGGCCGGGAGTTGGTTCTGGTGCCTCTATGTTAAGGTGTGTTACCTGGTCTTGGTAACAGGAGAGCTGGGCTGGGAGTTGGTTCTGGTGCCTCTATGTTAAGGTGTGTTACCTGGTCTTGGTAACAGGAGAGCTGGGCTGGGAGTTGGTTCTGGTGCCTCTATGTTAAGGTGTGTTACCTGGTCTTGGTAACAGGAGAGCTGGGCTGGGAGTTGGTTCTGGTGCCTCTATGTTAAGGTGTGTTACCTGGTCTTGGTAACAGGAGAGCTGGGCTGGGAGTTGGTTCTGGTGCCTCTATGTTAAGGTGTGTTACCTGGTCTTGGTAACAGGAGAGCTGGGCTGGGAGTTGGTTCTGGTGCCTCTATGTTAAGGTGTGTTACCTGGTCTTGGTAACAGGAGAGCTGGGCTGGGAGTTGGTTCTGGTGCCTCTATGTTAAGGTGTGTTACCTGGTCTTGGTAACAGGAGAGCTGGGCTGGGAGTTGGTTCTGGTGCCTCTATGTTAAGGTGTGTTACCTGGTCTTGGTAACAGGAGAGCTGGGCTGGGAGTTGGTTCTGGTGCCTCTATGTTAAGGTGTGTTACCTGGTCTTGGTAACAGGAGAGCTGGGCTGGGAGTTGGTTCTGGTGCCTCTATGTTAAGGTGTGTTACCTGGTCTTGGTAACAGGAGAGCTGGGCTGGGAGTTGGTTCTGGTGCCTCTATGTTAAGGTGTGTTACCTGGTCTTGGTAACAGGAGAGCTGGGCTGGGAGTTGGTTCTGGTGCCTCTATGTTAAGGTGTGTTACCTGGTCTTGGTAACAGGAGAGCTGGGCTGGGAGTTGGTTCTGGTGCCTCTATGTTAAGGTGTGTTACCTGGTCTTGGTAACAGGAGAGCTGGGCTGGGAGTTGGTTCTGGTGCCTCTATGTTAAGGTGTGTTACCTGGTCTTGGTAACAGGAGAGCTGGGCTGGGAGTTGGTTCTGGTGCCTCTATGTTAAGGTGTGTTACCTGGTCTTGGTAACAGGAGAGCTGGGCTGGGAGTTGGTTCTGGTGCCTCTATGTTAAGGTGTGTTACCTGGTCTTGGTAACAGGAGAGCTGGGCTGGGAGTTGGTTCTGGTGCCTCTATGTTAAGGTGTGTTACCTGGTCTTGGTAACAGGAGAGCTGGGCCTGGAGTTGGTTCTGGTGCCTCTATGTTAAGGTGTGTTACCTGGTCTTGGTAACAGGAGAGCTGGGCTGGGAGTTGGTTCTGGTGCCTCTATGTTAAGGTGTGTTACCTGGTCTTGGTAACAGGAGAGCTGGGCTGGGAGTTGGTTCTGGTGTTGCTGTCTGAGCCAGTGGTCTTGTTGTAGACTCTCCTACCTGGCACCGTCAGAGTCTTATTCACTGTAGACAAGACAGGAGATGGCTTTGGCTGGGGAGAGAGGAGAGAGAGGGGGGTGCAGAGAGAGGGGGCATAGAGAGAGCGCGAGAGAGAGAGAGAGAGAAAGGGGGCATAGAGAGAGCGAGAGAGAGAGAGGGGGGGCATAGAGAGAGCGAGAGAGAGAGGGGGCAAAGACAGAGAGAGGGCAAAGACAGAGAGAGAGAGAGAGAGGGGGCAAAGACAGAGAGAGAGAGGGGGCAAAGAGAGAGGGGGCAAAGAGAGAGGGGGCAAAGAGAGAGAGAAAGGGGGCAAAGACAGAGAGAGGGGGCAAAGACAGAGAGAAAGGGGGCAAAGACAGAGAGAAAGGGGGCAAAGACAGAGAGAGGGGGCAAAGACAGAGAGAGAGGGGGCAAAGACAGAGAGAGAGGGGCAAAGACAGAGAGAGAGGGCAAAGAGAGAGAGAGAGAGGGGGCAAAGAGAGAGAGGGGGGGCAAAGAGAGAGAGGGGGGGCAAAGAGAGAGGGGGGGCAAAGAGAGAGAGAGGGGCAAAGAGAGAGAGAGGGGGCAAAGAGTGAGAGAGGGGGCAAAGAGAGAGAGGGGGGCAAAGAGAGAGAGGGGGCAAAGAGTGAGAGAGGGGGCAAAGAGAGAGAGGGGGGGGGCAAAGAGAGAGGGGGGGCAAAGAGAGAGAGGGGGGCAAAGAGAGAGAGAGGGGGCAAAGAGTGAGAGAGGGGGCAAAGAGAGAGAGGGGGGCAAAGAGAGAGAGGGGGGCAAAGAGTGAGAGAGGGGGCAAAGAGAGAGACAGGGGGGCAAAGAGAGAGGGGGGCAAAGAGAGAGAGAGGGGCAAAGAGAGAGAGGGGGCAAAGAGTGAGAGAGGGGGCAAAGAGAGAGAGAGGGGGCAAAGAGAGAGAGAGGGGGCAAAGAGAGAGAGGGGGCAAAGAGTGAGAGAGGGGGCAAAGAGAGAGAGAGAGGGCATAGACCATTATACAGGTACATAGAACAGGTACAGGTTATTAAAGATATAATATCTAGATATTATACAGGTATATAGAAAAGGAACAGATTACTAAAATATAATCTAGATATTATACAGGTACAGGTTATTAAGATATAATCTAGATATTATACAGGTACATAGAACAGGTTATTAAAGATATAATCTAGATATTATACAGGTACATAGAACAGGTTATTAAAGATCTAATCTAGATATTATACAGGTACATAGAACAGGTTATTAAAGATCTAATCTAGATATTATACAGGTACATAGAACAGGTTATTAAAGATCTAATCCAGATATTATACAGGTATATAGAACAGGTACAGGTTATTAAATATATAATCGAGATATTATACAGGTACTATAACAGGTACTATAACAGGTACAGGTACTATAACAGGTACTATAACAGGTACTATACAGGTACATAACAGGTACTATAACAGGTACTATAACAGGTACTATAACAGGTACAGGTACTATAACAGGTACTATAACAGGTACTATAACAGGTATTATAACAGGTACTATAACAGGTACTATAACAGGTACTATAACAGATACTATAACAGGTACAGGTACTATAACAGGTATTATAACAGGTACTATAACAGGTACTATAACAGGTACTATAACAGGTACAGGTACTATAACAGGTACTATAACAGGTACTATAACAGGTACTATAACAGGTATTATAACAGGTACTATAACAGGTACTATAACAGGTACAGGTACTATAACAGGTACTATAACAGGTACTATAACAGGTACTATAACAGGTACAGGTACTATAACAGGTATTATAACAGGTACTATAACAGGTACTGTAACAGGTACTATAACAGGTACAGGTACTATAACAGGTACTATAACAGGTACAGGTACTATAACAGGTACTATAACAGGTACAGGTACTATAACAGGTACTATAACAGGTACAGGTACTATAACAGGTACAGGCACTATAACAGGTACTATAACAGGTACTATAACAGGTACTATAACAGGTACTATAACAGATACTATAACAGGTACAGATACTATAACCGGTACTATAACAGGTACTATAACAGGTATTATAACAGGTACTATAACAGGTATAACAGGTACTATAACAGGTATTATAACAGGTACTATAACAGGTACTATAACAGGTACTATAACAGGTACAATAACAGGTACAGGTACTATAACAGGTACTATAACAGGTATTATAACAGGTACTATAACAGGTACTATAACAGGTATTATAACAGGTATTATAACAGGTACTATAACAGGTATTATAACAGATACAGGTATTATAACAGGTATTATAACAGGTACTATAACAGGTACTATAACAGGTACTATAACAGGTACTATAACAGGTACTATAACAGGTATTATAACAGGTATTATAACAGGTACTATAACAGGTACTATAACAGGTATTATAACAGGTACTATAACAGGTACTATAACAGGTACTATAACAGGTATTATAACAGGTACTATAACAGGTATTATAACAGGTACTATAACAGGTATTATAACAGGTACTATAACAGGTACTATAACAGGTACTATAACAGGTATTATAACAGGTACTATAACAGGTATTATAACAGGTACTATAACAGGTACTATAACAGGTACTATAACAGGTACTATAACAGGTATTATAACAGGTACTATAACAGGTACTATAACAGGTACTATAACAGGTACTATAACAGGTACTATAACAGGTACTATAACAGGTGAGTTCCTTACCTTTCCCGTCAGCAGCACCGTTCTGGCCTCTGATGATAAATACTCCTTATCATTGATCAGGTCCTGGAAGGAGACAGCTTATTAAATACTCCTTATCATTGATCAGGTCCTGGAAGGAGACAGCTTATTAAATACTCCTTATCATTGATCAGGTCCTGGAAGGAGACAACTTATTAAATACTCCTTATCATTGATCAGGTCCTGGAGGGGGACAACTTATTAAATACTCCTTATCATTGATCAGGTCCTGGAAGGAGACAACTTATTATATACTCCTTATCATTGATCAGGTCCTGGAAGGAGACAACTTATTAAATACTCCTTATCATTGATCAGGTCCTGGAAGGAGACAACTTATTAAATACTCCTTATCATTGATCAGGTCCTGGAGGGGGACAGCTTATTAAATACTCCTTATCATTGATCAGGTCCTGGAGGGGGACAGCTTATTAAATACTCCTTATCATTGATCAGGTCCTGGAAGGAGACAGCTTATTAAATACTCCTTATCATTGATCAGGTCCTGGAAGGAGACAGCTTATTAAATACTCCTTATCATTGATCAGGTCCTGGAAGGAGACAGCTTATTAAATACTCCTTATCATTGATCAGGTCCTGGAAGGAGACAGCTTATTAAATACTCCTTATCATTGATCAGGTCCTGGAAGGGAGACAGCTTATTAAATACTCCTTATCATTGATCAGGTCCTGGAGGGGGACAGCTTATTAAATACTCCTTATCATTGATCAGGTCCTGGAAGGGGACAGCTTATTAAATACTCCTTATCATTGATCAGGTCCTGGAAGGAGACAGGAGACAGCTTATTAAATACTCCTTATCATTGATCAGGTCCTGGAAGGAGACAGCTTATTAAATACTCCTTATCATTGATCAGGTCCTGGAAGGAGACAGCTTATTAAATACTCCTTATCATTGATCAGGTCCTGGAAGGAGACAGCTTATTAAATACTCCTTATCATTGATCAGGTCCTGGAAGGAGACAGCTTATTAAATACTCCTTATCATTGATCAGGTCCTGGAAGGAGACAGCTTATTAAATACTCCTTATCATTGATCAGGTCCTGGAAGGAGACAGCTTATTAAATACTCCTTATCATTGATCAGGTCCTGGAAGGAGACAGCTTATTAAATACTCCTTATCATTGATCAGGTCCTGGAAGGAGACAGCTTATTAAATACTCCTTATCATTGATCAGGTCCTGGAAGGAGACAGCTTATTAAATACTCCTTATCATTGATCAGGTCCTGGAAGGAGACAGCTTATTAAATACTCCTTATCATTGATCAGGTCCTGGAAGGAGACAGCTTATTAAATACTCCTTATCATTGATCAGGTCCTGGAAGGAGACAACTTATTAAATACTCCTTATCATTGATCAGGTCCTGGAAGGAGACAACTTAATAAATACTCCTTATCATTGATCAGGTCCTGGAAGGAGACAGCTTATTAAATACTCCTTATCATTGATCATGTCCTGGAAGGAGACAACTTAATAAATACTCCTTATCATTGATCAGGTCCTGGAAGGAGACAGCTTATTAAATACTCCTTATCATTGATCAGGTCCTGCAGGGGGACAGCTTATTAAATACTCCTTATCATTGATCAGGTCCTGGAAGGAGACAGCTTATTAAATACTCCTTATCATTGATCAGGTCCTGGAAGGAGACAGCTTATTAAATACTCCTTATCATTGATCAGGTCCTGGAAGGAGACAGCTTATTAAATACTCCTTATCATTGATCAGGTCCTGGAGGGGGACAACTTATTAAATACTCCTTATCATTGATCAGGTCCTGGAAGAAGACAACTTATTAAATACTCCTTATCATTGATCAGGTCCTGGAGGGATGTGTGTGTGTGTGTGCGTGTGTGTATGGCGTGTGTGTGAATGACGTGTGTGTGTGATGTGTGTATGGTATGTGCGTGTGTGCGTATGATGTGTGTGTGCGTGTGTGTATGATGTGTGTGTGCGTGTGTGTATGATGTGTGTGTGCGTGTGGTGTGTGTGTATGGTGTGTGTGTGTGTGTATGATGTGTGTGTGCGTGTGTGTGTATGATGTGTGTGTGCGTGTGTGTGTATGATGTGTGTGTGTGTGTGTGTGTGTGTATGATGTACATTTACATTTAAGTCATTTAGCAGACGCTCTTATCCAGAGCGACTTACAAATTGGTGAATTCACCTTCTGACATCCAGTGGAACAGCCACTTTACAATAGTGCATCTAAATCATTAAGGGGGGGGGGGTGGTGAGAAGGATTACTTATCCTATCCTAGGTATGATGTGTGTGTGTGTGTGTGTGTATGGTGTGTGTGTGTGTGTGTATGGTGTATGGTGTGTGTGTGTGTGGTGTGTGTGTGTGTGTGTATGATGTGTGTGTGCGTGTGTGTGTATATGATGTGTGTGTGCGTGTGTGTGTATATGATGTGTGTGTGCGTGTGTGTGTATGATGTGTGTGTGTGTGTGGTGTGTGATGTGTGTGTGTATGGTGTGTGTGTGTGTGTGTGTGTGTGTGTGTGTGTGTGTGTGATGTGTGTGTGTATGATGCGTGTGTGTGTGTGGTGTGTATGATGCGTGTGTGTGTGTGGTGTGTATGATGCGCGTGTGTGTGTGTGTGTGTGTGTGTGTGTGTGTGTGGTGTGTGTGTGTACCTTGTCAGGTGGGGTGTAGAACTTGGTGGGCAGGACGGGGTCTTTCGGAGACTCCAGGTGACAGGCGGTCGACTTGTTCACGATCACGAACAACGCCACGTCACACACGATGTACAGCTTCTGTAACCACGACAACGCACAACACGTCAACAAAACAACGCCAGTTTATCTACAGTCAGTTAACATACTGGCTGAATGGGTCTACAGTCAGTTAACATACTGGCTGAATGGGTCTATAGTCAGTTAACATACTGGCTGAATGGGTCTATAGTCAGTTAACATACTGGCTGAATGGGTCTATAGTCAGTTAACATACTGGCTGAATGGGTCTATAGTCAGTTAACATACTGGCTGAATGGGTCTACAGTCAGTTAACATACTGGCTGAATGGGTCTATAGTCAGTTAACATACTGGCTGAATGGGTCTACAGTCAGTTAACATACTGGCTGAATGGGTCTATAGTCAGTTAACATACTGGCTGAATGGGTCTACAGTCAGTTAACATACTGGCTGAATGGGTCTACAGTCAGTTAACATACTGGCTGAATGGGTCTATAGTCAGTTAACATACTGGCTGAATGGGTCTATAGTCAGTTAACATACTGGCTGAATGGGTCTACAGTCAGTTAACATACTGGCTGAATGGGTCTACAGTCAGTTAACATACTGGCTGAATGGGTCTACAGTCAGTTAACATACTGGCTGAATGGGTCTACAGTCAGTTAACATACTGGCTGAATGGGTCTACAGTCAGTTAACATACTGGCTGAATGGGTCTATAGTCAGTTAACATACTGGCTGAATGGGTCTACAGTCAGTTAACATACTGGCTGAATGGGTCTACAGTCAGTTAACATACTGGCTGAATGGGTCTACAGTCAGTTAACATACTGGCTGAATGGGTCTACAGTCAGTTAACATACTGGCTGAATGGGTCTATAGTCAGTTAACATACTGGCTGAATGGGTCTATAGTCAGTTAACATACTGGCTGAATGGGTCTACAGTCAGTTAACATACTGGCTGAATGGGTCTATAGTCAGTTAACATACTGGCTGAATGGGTCTACAGTCAGTTAACATACTGGCTGAATGGGTCTACAGTCAGTTAACATACTGGCTGAATGGGTCTACAGTCAGTTAACATACTGGCTGAATGGGTCTACAGTCAGTTAACATACTGGCTGAATGGGTCTACAGTCAGTTAACATACTGGCTGAATGGGTCTATAGTCAGTTAACATACTGGCTGAATGGGTCTACAGTCAGTTAACATACTGGCTGAATGGGTCTACAGTCAGTTAACATACTGGCTGAATGGGTCTACAGTCAGTTAACATACTGGCTGAATGGGTCTACAGTCAGTTAACATACTGGCTGAATGGGTCTATAGTCAGTTAACATACTGGCTGAATGGGTCTATAGTCAGTTAACATACTGGCTGAATGGGTCTATAGTCAGTTAACATACTGGCTGAATGGGTCTATAGTCAGTTAACATACTGGCTGAATGGGTCTACAGTCAGTTAACATACTGGCTGAATGGGTCTACAGTCAGTTAACATACTGGCTGAATGGGTCTACAGTCAGTTAACATACTGGCTGAATGGGTCTACAGTCAGTTAACATACTGGCTGAATGGGTCTACAGTCAGTTAACATACTGGCTGAATGGGTCTACAGTCAGTTAACATACTGGCTGAATGGGTCTATAGTCAGTTAACATACTGGCTGAATGGGTCTACAGTCAGTTAACATACTGGCTGAATGGGTCTACAGTCAGTTAACATACTGGCTGAATGGGTCTACAGTCAGTTAACATACTGGCTGAATGGGTCTATAGTTAACATACTGGCTGAATGGGTCTACAGTCAGTTAACATACTGGCTGAATGGGTCTACAGTCAGTTAACATACTGGCTGAATGGGTCTACAGTCAGTTAACATACTGGCTGAATGGGTCTACAGTCAGTTAACATACTGGCTGAATGGGTCTACAGTCAGTTAACATACTGGCTGAATGGGTCTACAGTCAGTTAACATACTGGCTGAATGGGTCTACAGTCAGTTAACATACTGGCTGAATGGGTCTACAGTCAGTTAACATACTGGCTGAATGGGTCTACAGTCAGTTAACATACTGGCTGAATGGGTCTACAGTCAGTTAACATACTGGCTGAATGGGTCTACAGTCAGTTAACATACTGGCTGAATGGGTCTATAGTCAGTTAACATACTGGCTGAATGGGTCTACAGTCAGTTAACATACTGGCTGAATGGGTCTACAGTCAGTTAACATACTGGCTGAATGGGTCTACAGTCAGTTAACATACTGGCTGAATGGGTCTACAGTCAGTTAACATACTGGCTGAATGGGTCTACAGTCAGTTAACATACTGGCTGAATGGGTCTACAGTCAGTTAACATACTGGCTGAATGGGTCTACAGTCAGTTAACATACTGGCTGAATGGGTCTATAGTCAGTTAACATACTGGCTGAATGGGTCTACAGTCAGTTAACATACTGGCTGAATGGGTCTACAGTCAGTTAACATACTGGCTGAATGGGTCTACAGTCAGTTAACATACTGGCTGAATGGGTCTACAGTCAGTTAACATACTGGCTGAATGGGTCTACAGTCAGTTAACATACTGGCTGAATGGGTCTACAGTCAGTTAACATACTGGCTGAATGGGTCTACAGTCAGTTAACATACTGGCTGAATGGGTCTATAGTCAGTTAACATACTGGCTGAATGGGTCTACAGTCAGTTAACATACTGGCTGAATGGGTCTACAGTCAGTTAACATACTGGCTGAATGGGTCTACAGTCAGTTAACATACTGGCTGAATGGGTCTACAGTCAGTTAACATACTGGCTGAATGGGTCTACAGTCAGTTAACATACTGGCTGAATGGGTCTACAGTCAGTTAACATACTGGCTGAATGGGTCTACAGTCAGTTAACATACTGGCTGAATGGGTCTACAGTCAGTTAACATACTGGCTGAATGGGTCTACAGTCAGTTAACATACTGGCTGAATGGGTCTACAGTCAGTTAACATACTGGCTGAATGGGTCTACAGTCAGTTAACATACTGGCTGAATGGGTCTACAGTCAGTTAACATACTGGCTGAATGGGTCTACAGTCAGTTAACATACTGGCTGAATGGGTCTACAGTCAGTTAACATACTGGCTGAATGGGTCTACAGTCAGTTAACATACTGGCTGAATGGGTCTACAGTCAGTTAACATACTGGCTGAATGGGTCTACAGTCAGTTAACATACTGGCTGAATGGGTCTACAGTCAGTTAACATACTGGCTGAATGGGTCTATAGTCAGTTAACATACTGGCTGAATGGGTCTACAGTCAGTTAACATACTGGCTGAATGGGTCTACAGTCAGTTAACATACTGGCTGAATGGGTCTACAGTCAGTTAACATACTGGCTGAATGGGTCTATAGTCAGTTAACATACTGGCTGAATGGGTCTACAGTCAGTTAACATACTGGCTGAATGGGTCTACAGTCAGTTAACATACTGGCTGAATGGGTCTACAGTCAGTTAACATACTGGCTGAATGGGTCTACAGTCAGTTAACATACTGGCTGAATGGGTCTATAGTCAGTTAACATACTGGCTGAATGGGTCTACAGTCAGTTAACATACTGGCTGAATGGGTCTATAGTCAGTTAACATACTGGCTGAATGGGTCTACAGTCAGTTAACATACTGGCTGAATGGGTCTACAGTCAGTTAACATACTGGCTGAATGGGTCTACAGTCAGTTAACATACTGGCTGAATGGGTCTACAGTCAGTCAGTTAACATACTGGCTGAATGGGTCTACAGTCAGTTAACATACTGGCTGAATGGGTCTACAGTCAGTTAACATACTGGCTGAATGGGTCTATAGTCAGTTAACATACTGGCTGAATGGGTCTACAGTCAGTTAACATACTGGCTGAATGGGTCTACAGTCAGTTAACATACTGGCTGAATGGGTCTACAGTCAGTTAACATACTGGCTGAATGGGTCTACAGTCAGTTAACATACTGGCTGAATGGGTCTATAGTCAGTTAACATACTGGCTGAATGGGTCTACAGTCAGTTAACATACTGGCTGAATGGGTCTATAGTCAGTTAACATACTGGCTGAATGGGTCTATAGTCAGTTAACATACTGGCTGAATGGGTCTATAGTCAGTTAACATACTGGCTGAATGGGTCTATAGTCAGTTAACATACTGGCTGAATGGGTCTACAGTCAGTTAACATACTGGCTGAATGGGTCTACAGTCAGTTAACATACTGGCTGAATGGGTCTATAGTCAGTTAACATACTGGCTGAATGGGTCTACAGTCAGTTAACATACTGGCTGAATGGGTCTATAGTCAGTTAACATACTGGCTGAATGGGTCTATAGTCAGTTAACATACTGGCTGAATGGGTCTACAGTCAGTTAACATACTGGCTGAATGGGTCTACAGTCAGTTAACATACTGGCTGAATGGGTCTACAGTCAGTTAACATACTGGCTGAATGGGTCTATAGTCAGTTAACATACTGGCTGAATGGGTCTACAGTCAGTTAACATACTGGCTGAATGGGTCTATAGTCAGTTAACATACTGGCTGAATGGGTCTACAGTCAGTTAACATACTGGCTGAATGGGTCTACAGTCAGTTAACATACTGGCTGAATGGGTCTACAGTCAGTTAACATACTGGCTGAATGGGTCTACAGTCAGTTAACATACTGGCTGAATGGGTCTACAGTCAGTTAACATACTGGCTGAATGGGTCTATAGTCAGTTAACATACTGGCTGAATGGGTCTACAGTCAGTTAACATACTGGCTGAATGGGTCTATAGTCAGTTAACATACTGGCTGAATGGGTCTACAGTCAGTTAACATACTGGCTGAATGGGTCTACAGTCAGTTAACATACTGGCTGAATGGGTCTACAGTCAGT
>NC_088231.1:27788435-27835770 GCF_036934945.1 Oncorhynchus masou masou
TGTGCCTGTGTGTGTGTGTGTGTGTGTGTGTGTGTGTGGGTGTGTGTGTACACTCACTCCTTGAGGTCTCGGAGCTGTTCAAAGTCCTGTGGCTTGGTGAAGTCTGGGTCATGAGCCAACAGGTGGATCATATAAGGAACCACATACTCTGGTAGGAGAGACATCATCTTATCTATAGAGGGAGAGGAGGAGAGGAGACGGGGAGAGGAGGAGAGGAGAATGGGGAGAGGGAGGAGGAGAGGAGACGAGGAGAAGAGGAGGAGAGGAGACGGGGGAGAGGAGGGAGGAGGAGGAGACGGGGGGAGATGGAGGAGAGGAGACGGGGGAGAGGAGGAGAGGAGACGGGGGGAGAGGGAGGAGAGGAGACGGGGGAGAGGAGGAGAGGAGACGGGGGGAGAGGGAGGAGGAGAGGAGACGAGGAGAAGAGGAGGAGAGGAGACGGGGGAGAGGAGGAGGAGGAGGAGAGGGGAGAGGGGTGATGGAGAGAGGGGAGGAGAGTGGAGGAGGGAGAAGGAGGAGACGGAGGAGAAAGGAGGAGAGCAGAGGGGGAAAGGGGTGTAGGGAGAAGGAAGGGAGAGGAGAGTGGAGGAGGGAGAAGAAGAAAGGAGGGGAGAAGGAGAGAGGAGGGGATGAGGGAGAAGGAGAGAGGAGGGGAGAGGGGATGAGGGAGAAGGAGAGAGGAGGGACTTAGTAAGATTTCTGTCTGTGTTAACAGTGGGGTTGAGTCGTGGGGTTGAGTCGTGGGGTTGAGTCGTGGGGTTGAGTCGTGGGGTTGAGTCGTGTCCTGATGTATTAACAGTGGGGTTGAGTCGTGGGGTTGAGTCGTGTCCTGATGTGTTAACAGTGGGGTTGAGTCGTGTCCTGATGTATTAACAGTGGGGTTGAGTCGTGTCCTGATGTGTTAACAGTGGGGTTGAGTCGTGTTCTGATGTATTAAAAGTGGGGTTGAGTCGTGTCCTGATGTATTAACAGTGGGGTTGAGTCGTTGGGGTTGAGTCGTGTCCTGGTGTGTTAACAGTGGGGTTGAGTCGTGGGGTTGAGTCGTGTC
The DNA here is from genome assembly GCF_036934945.1 of Oncorhynchus masou masou. NCBI lineage: Eukaryota > Metazoa > Chordata > Actinopteri > Salmoniformes > Salmonidae > Oncorhynchus > Oncorhynchus masou. Next base: position 27,789,484 of record NC_088231.1, read on the forward strand.
CTGATGTATTAACAGTGGGGTTGAGTCGTGTCTTGATGTGTTTGTGTTAACAGTGGGGTTGAGTCGTGTCCTGATGTGTTAACAGTGGGGTTGAGTCGTGGGGTTGAGTCGTGTCCTGATGTGTTAACAGTGGGTTGAGTCGTGTCCAGATGTGTTAACAGTGGGGTTGAGTCGTGGGGTTGAGTCGTGTCCTGATGTATTAACAGTGGGGTTGAGTCGTGTCCTGATGTGTTAACAGTGGGGTTGAGTCGTGGGGTTGAGTCGTGTCCTGATGTATTAACAGTGGGGTTGAGTCGTGGGGTTGAGTCGTGTCCTGATGTGTTAACAGTGGGTTGAGTCGTGTCCAGATGTGTTAACAGTGGGGTTGAGTCATGGGGTTGAGTCGTGGGGTTGAGTCGTGTCCAGATGTATTAACAGTGGGGTTGAGTCGTGGGGTTGAGTCGTGTCCTGATGTGTTAACAGTGGGGTTGAGTCGTGTCCTAATGTGTTAACAGTGGGGTTGAGTCGTGTCCTGATGTGTTAACAGTGGGGTTGAGTCGTGGGGTTGAGTCGTGTCCTGATGTGTTAACAGTGGGGTTGAGTCGTGGGGTTGAGTCGTGTCCTGATGTATTAACAGTGGGGTTGAGTCGTGTCTTGATGTGTTAACAGTGGGGTTGAGTCGTGTCCTGATGTGTTAACAGTGGGGTTGAGTCGTGGGGTTGAGTCGTGTCCTGATGTATTAACAGTGGGGTTGAGTCGTGTCCTGATGTGTTAACAGTGGGGTTGAGTCGTGGGGTTGAGTCGTGTCCTGATGTATTAACAGTGGGGTTGAGTCGGGGGTTGAGTCGTGTCCTGATGTGTTAGCAGTGGGTTGAGTCGTGTCCAGATGTGTTAACAGTGGGGTTGAGTCGTGGGGTTGAGTCGTGGGGTTGAGTCGTGTCCAGATGTATTAACAGTGGGGTTGAGTCGTGGGGTTGAGTCGTGTCCTGATGTGTTAACAGTGGGGTTGAGTCGTGTCCTAATGTGTTAACAGTGGGGTTGAGTCGTGTCCTGATGTGTTAACAGTGGGGTTGAGTCGTGGGGTTGAGTCGTGTCCTGATGTGTTAACAGTGGGGTTGAGTCGTGGGGTTGAGTCGTGTCCTGATGTATTAACAGTGGGGTTGAGTCGTGTCCTGATGTATTAACAGGGGGGTTGAGTAGTGTCCTAATGTGTTAACAGTGGGGTTGAGTCGTGTCCTGATGTGTTAACAGTGGGGTTGAGTCGTGGGGTTGAGTCGTGTCCAAATTTATTAACAGTGGGGTTGAGTCGTGGGGTTGAGTCGTGTCCTGGTGTGTTAACAGTGGGGTTGAGTCGTGGGGTTGAGTCGTGTCCTGATGTATTAACAGTGGGGTTGAGTCGTGTCCTGGTGTATTAACAGTGGGGTTGAGTCGTGGGGTTGAGTCGTGTCCTGATGTGTTAACAGTGGGGTTGAGTCGTGTCCTGATGTATTAACAGTGGGGTTGAGTCGTGTCCTGATGTATTAACAGTGGGGTTGAGTCGTGTCCTGATGTATTAACAGTGGGGTTGAGTCGTGTCCTGGTGTATTAACAGTGGGGTTGAGTCGTGTCCTGATGTGTTAACAGTGGGGTTGAGTCGTGGGGTTGAGTCGTGTCCTGATGTATTAACAGTGGGGTTGAGTCGTGTCCTGATGTGTTAACAGTGGGGTTGAGTCGTGGGGTTGAGTCGTGTCCTGATGTGTTAACAGTGGGTTGAGTCGTGTCCAGATGTGTTAACAGTGGGGTTGAGTCGTGGGGTTGAGTCGTGGGGTTGAGTCGTGTCCAGATGTATTAACAGTGGGGTTGAGTCGTGGGGTTGAGTCGTGTCCTGATGTGTTAACAGTGGGGTTGAGTCGTGTCCTAATGTGTTAACAGTGGGGTTGAGTCGTGTCCTGATGTGTTAACAGTGGGGTTGAGTCGTGGGGTTGAGTCGTGTCCTGATGTGTTAACAGTGGGGTTGAGTCGTGGGGTTGAGTCGTGTCCTGATGTATTAACAGTGGGGTTGAGTCGTGTCCTGATGTATTAACAGTGGGGTTGAGGATGTCCTAATGTGTTAACAGTGGGGTTGAGTCGTGTCCTGATGTGTTAACAGTGGGGTTGAGTCGTGGGGTTGAGTCGTGTCCAGATTTATTAACAGTGGGGTTGAGTCGTGGGGTTGAGTCGTGTCCTGGTGTGTTAACAGTGGGGTTGAGTCGTGGGGTTGAGTCGTGGGGTTGAGTCGTGTCCTGGTGTGTTAACAGTGGGGTTGAGTCGTGGGGTTGAGTCGTGTCCTGATGTATTAACAGTGGGGTTGAGTCGTGTCCTGGTGTATTAACAGTGGGGTTGAGTCATGGGGTTGAGTCGTGTCCTGATGTGTTAACAGTGGGGTTGAGTCGTGTCCTGATGTGTTAACAGTGGGGTTGAGTCGTGTCCTGCTGTATTAACAGTGGGGTTGAGTCGTGGGGTTGAGTCGTGACATGATGTATTAACAGTGGGGTTGAGTCGTGTCCTGATGTATTAACAGTGGGGTTGAGTCGTGGGGTTGAGTCGTGTCCTGATGTATTAACAGTGGGGTTGAGTCGTGGGGTTGAGTCGTGTCCTGATGTGTTAACAGTGGGGTTGAGTCGTGGGGTTGAGTCGTGTCCTGATGTATTAACAGTGGGGTTGAGTCGTGTCCTGATGTATTAACAGTGGGGTTGAGTCGTGGGGTTGAGTCGTGTCCTGATGTATTAACAGTGGGGTTGAGTCGTGAGGTTGAGTCATGTCCTGATGTATTAACAGTGGGGTTGAGTCGTGAGGTTGAGTCATGTCCTGATGTATTAACAGTGGGGTTGAGTCGTGTCCTGATATATTAACAGTGGGGTTGAGTCGTGGGGTTGAGTCGTGTCCTGATGTATTAACAGTGGGGTTGAGTCGTGGGGTTGAGTCGTGTCCTGATGTGTTAACAGTGGGGTTGAGTCGTGGGGTTGAGTCGTGTCCTGATGTATTAACAGTGGGGTTGAGTCGTGTCCTGATGTGTTAACAGTGGGGTTGAGTCGTGTTCTGATGTATTAAAAGTGGGGTTGAGTCGTGTCCTGATGTATTAACAGTGGGGTTGAGTCGTGTCCTGATGTATTAACAGTGGGGTTGAGTCGTGGGGTTGAGTCGTGTCCTGATGTGTTAACAGTGGGGTTGAGTCGGGTCCTTATGTGTTAACAGTGGGGTTGAGTCGTGGGGTTGAGTCGTGGGGTTGAGTCGTGTCCTGATGTATTAACAGTGGGGTTGAGTCGTGTCCTGATGTATTAACAGTGGGGTTGAGTCGTGTCCTGATGTATTAACAGTGGGGTTGAGTCGTGGGGTTGAGTCGTGTCCTGATGTGTTAACAGTGGGGTTGAGTCGTGTCCTGATGTATTAACAGTGGGGTTGAGTCATGTCCTGATGTGTTAACAGTGGGGTTGAGTCGTGTCCTGATGTGTTAACAGTGGGGTTGAGTCGTGGGGTTGAGTCGTGTCCTGATGTATTAACAGTGGGGTTGAGTCGTGGGGTTGAGTCGTGTCCTGATGTGTTAACAGTGGGTTGAGTCGTGTCCAGATGTGTTAACAGTGGGGTTGAGTCATGGGGTTGAGTCGTGGGGTTGAGTCGTGTCCAGATGTATTAACAGTGGGGTTGAGTCGTGGGGTTGAGTCGTGTCCTGATGTGTTAACAGTGGGGTTGAGTCGTGTCCTAATGTGTTAACAGTGGGGTTGAGTCGTGTCCTGATGTGTTAACAGTGGGGTTGAGTCGTGGGGTTGAGTCGTGTCCTGATGTGTTAACAGTGGGGTTGAGTCGTGGGGTTGAGTCGTGTCCTGATGTATTAACAGTGGGGTTGAGTCGTGTCTTGATGTGTTAACAGTGGGGTTGAGTCGTGTCCTGATGTGTTAACAGTGGGGTTGAGTCGTGGGGTTGAGTCGTGTCCTGATGTATTAACAGTGGGGTTGAGTCGTGTCCTGATGTGTTAACAGTGGGGTTGAGTCGTGGGGTTGAGTCGTGTCCTGATGTATTAACAGTGGGGTTGAGTCGTGGGGTTGAGTCGTGTCCTGATGTGTTAGCAGTGGGTTGAGTCGTGTCCAGATGTGTTAACAGTGGGGTTGAGTCGTGGGGTTGAGTCGTGGGGTTGAGTCGTGTCCAGATGTATTAACAGTGGGGTTGAGTCGTGGGGTTGAGTCGTGTCCTGATGTGTTAACAGTGGGGTTGAGTCGTGTCCTAATGTGTTAACAGTGGGGTTGAGTCGTGTCCTGATGTGTTAACAGTGGGGTTGAGTCGTGGGGTTGAGTCGTGTCCTGATGTGTTAACAGTGGGGTTGAGTCGTGGGGTTGAGTCGTGTCCTGATGTATTAACAGTGGGGTTGAGTCGTGTCCTGATGTATTAACAGTGGGGTTGAGTCGTGTCCTAATGTGTTAACAGTGGGGTTGAGTCGTGTCCTGATGTGTTAACAGTGGGGTTGAGTCGTGGGGTTGAGTCGTGTCCAAATTTATTAACAGTGGGGTTGAGTCGTGGGGTTGAGTCGTGTCCTGGTGTGTTAACAGTGGGGTTGAGTCGTGTCCTGATGTATTAACAGTGGGGTTGAGTCGTGTCCTGGTGTATTAACAGTGGGGTTGAGTCGTGGGGTTGAGTCGTGTCCTGATGTGTTAACAGTGGGGTTGAGTCGTGTCCTGATGTATTAACAGTGGGGTTGAGTCGTGGGGTTGAGTCGTGTCCTGATGTATTAACAGTGGGGTTGAGTCGTGTCCTGATGTATTAACAGTGGGGTTGAGTCGTGTCCTGATGTATTAACAGTGGGGTTGAGTCGTGTCCTGGTGTATTAACAGTGGGGTTGAGTCGTGTCCTGATGTGTTAACAGTGGGGTTGAGTCGTGGGGTTGAGTCGTGTCCTGATGTATTAACAGTGGGGTTGAGTCGTGTCCTGATGTGTTAACAGTGGGGTTGAGTCGTGGGGTTGAGTCGTGTCCTGATGTGTTAACAGTGGGTTGAGTCGTGTCCAGATGTGTTAACAGTGGGGTTGAGTCGTGGGGTTGAGTCGTGGGGTTGAGTCGTGTCCAGATGTATTAACAGTGGGGTTGAGTCGTGGGGTTGAGTCGTGTCCTGATGTGTTAACAGTGGGGTTGAGTCGTGTCCTAATGTGTTAACAGTGGGGTTGAGTCGTGTCCTGATGTGTTAACAGTGGGGTTGAGTCGTGGGGTTGAGTCGTGTCCTGATGTGTTAACAGTGGGGTTGAGTCGTGGGGTTGAGTCGTGTCCTGATGTATTAACAGTGGGGTTGAGTCGTGTCCTGATGTATTAACAGTGGGGTTGAGTCGTGTCCTAATGTGTTAACAGTGGGGTTGAGTCGTGTCCTGATGTGTTAACAGTGGGGTTGAGTCGTGGGGTTGAGTCGTGTCCAGATTTATTAACAGTGGGGTTGAGTCGTGGGGTTGAGTCGTGTCCTGGTGTGTTAACAGTGGGGTTGAGTCGTGGGGTTGAGTCGTGGGGTTGAGTCGTGTCCTGGTGTGTTAACAGTGGGGTTGAGTCGTGGGGTTGAGTCGTGTCCTGATGTATTAACAGTGGGGTTGAGTCGTGTCCTGGTGTATTAACAGTGGGGTTGAGTCATGGGGTTGAGTCGTGTCCTGATGTGTTAACAGTGGGGTTGAGTCGTGTCCTGATGTGTTAACAGTGGGGTTGAGTCGTGTCCTGCTGTATTAACAGTGGGGTTGAGTCGTGGGGTTGAGTCGTGACATGATGTATTAACAGTGGGGTTGAGTCGTGTCCTGATGTATTAACAGTGGGGTTGAGTCGTGGGGTTGAGTCGTGTCCTGATGTATTAACAGTGGGGTTGAGTCGTGGGGTTGAGTCGTGTCCTGATGTGTTAACAGTGGGGTTGAGTCGTGGGGTTGAGTCGTGTCCTGATGTATTAACAGTGGGGTTGAGTCGTGTCCTGATGTATTAACAGTGGGGTTGAGTCGTGGGGTTGAGTCGTGTCCTGATGTATTAACAGTGGGGTTGAGTCGTGAGGTTGAGTCATGTCCTGATGTATTAACAGTGGGGTTGAGTCGTGAGGTTGAGTCATGTCCTGATGTATTAACAGTGGGGTTGAGTCGTGTCCTGATATATTAACAGTGGGGTTGAGTCGTGGGGTTGAGTCGTGTCCTGATGTATTAACAGTGGGGTTGAGTCGTGGGGTTGAGTCGTGTCCTGATGTGTTAACAGTGGGGTTGAGTCGTGGGGTTGAGTCGTGTCCTGATGTATTAACAGTGGGGTTGAGTCGTGTCCTGATGTGTTAACAGTGGGGTTGAGTCGTGTTCTGATGTATTAAAAGTGGGGTTGAGTCGTGTCCTGATGTATTAACAGTGGGGTTGAGTCGTGTCCTGATGTATTAACAGTGGGGTTGAGTCGTGGGGTTGAGTCGTGTCCTGATGTGTTAACAGTGGGGTTGAGTCGGGTCCTTATGTGTTAACAGTGGGGTTGAGTCGTGGGGTTGAGTCGTGGGGTTGAGTCGTGTCCTGATGTATTAACAGTGGGGTTGAGTCGTGTCCTGATGTATTAACAGTGGGGTTGAGTCGTGTCCTGATGTATTAACAGTGGGGTTGAGTCGTGGGGTTGAGTCGTGTCCTGATGTATTAACAGTGGGGTTGAGTCGTGTCCTGATGTATTAACAGTGGGGTTGAGTCATGTCCTGATGTGTTAACAGTGGGGTTGAGTCGTTGAGTCGTGTCCTGGTGTGTTAACAGTGGGGTTGAGTCGGTCCTGATGTATTAACAGTGGGGTTGAGTCGTGTCCTGATGTGTTAACAGTGGGGTTGAGTCGTGGGGTTGAGTCGTGTCCTGGTGTGTTAACAGTGGGGTTGAGTCGTGGGGTTGAGTCTAACCGTGGGCCAGGGGGTTGTTATTACGGTTCGGTTCACTAACCGTGGGCCGGGGTGGTTGTTACGGTCCGGTTCACTAACCGGGGCCAGGGGGTTGTTGTTACGGTCCGGTTCACTAACCGTGGGCCAGGGGTCGTTTACGGTCCGGTTCACTAACCGTGGGCCAGGGGGTTGTTGTTATATTACGGTCCGGTTCACTAACCGTGGGCCAGGGGGTTGTTGTTATGTTCCGGTCCGGTTCACTAACCGTGGGCCAGGGGGTTGTTGTTACGGTCCGGTTCACTAACCGTGGGCCAGGGGTTGTTGTTATGTTCCGGTCCGGTTCACTAACCGTGGGCCAGGGGGTTGTTGTTACGGTCCGGTTCACTAACCGTGGGCCAGGGGGTTGTTGTTACGGTCCGGTTCACTAACCGTGGGCCAGGGGGTTGTTATGTTACGGTCCGGTTCACTAACCGTGGGCCAGGGGGTTGTTGTTACGGTCCGGTTCACTAACCGTGGGCCAGGGGGTTGTTGTTACGGTCCGGTCCGGGTGGGCCAGGGGGTTGTTGTTACGGTCCGGTTCACTAACCGTGGGCCAGGGGGTTGTTGTTACCAGGGGGGGTTGTTGTTACGGTCCGGTTCACTAACCGTGGGCCAGGGGGTTGTTGTTACGGTCCGGTTCACTAACCGTGGGCCAGGGGGTTGTTGTTACGGTCCGGTTCACTAACCGTGGGCCAGGGGGTTGTTGTTACGGTCCGGTTCACTAACCGTGGGCCAGGGGGTTGTTGTTCCGGTCCGGTTCACTAACCGTGGGCCAGGGGGTTGTTGTTACGGTCCGGTTCACTAACCGTGGGCCAGGGGGGGGGTTGTTGTTACGGTCCGGTTCACTAACCGTGGGCCAGGGGGTTGTTGTTGATGAATTCCCGCCTGATACTGATGTTCTTGAGCAGACACTGTCTGGCGTGGGCCCTCCTCTCCTTGACCGGGTCTTTGGCACACAGCGAGAAGACGGCCAGGTACTCTAACGGGAGAAGCAGCTTGACCAGAGCCAGGTGTAACTTCTGGGCAAAGATCTGACGCACCTGGTAACACTCATCCTGCAGGAGACCACAGAACACTTCAACGACAGAACACTTCAACGACTTGGACAGAACACTTCAACGACTTGGACAGAACACTTCAACGACTTGGACAGAACACTTCAACGACTTGGACAGAACACTTCAACGACAGAACACTTCAACGACAGAACACTTCAACGACAGAACACTTCAACGACAGAACACTTCAACGACAGAACACTTCAACGACAGAACACTTCAACAACAAGGACAGAACACTTCAACAACAAGGACAGAACACTTCAACAACAAGGACAGAACACTTCAACAACAAGGACAGAACACTTCAACAACAAGGACAGAACACATCAACAACAAGGACAGAACACTTCAACGACAAGGACAGAACACTTCAACGACAAGGACAGAAAACACAGAAACGTTTCCTTAAAGTCCCACCCTGACAGAAACGTTTCCTGAAGTCCCACCCCGACAGAAACGTTTCCTAAAGTCCCACCCCGACAGAAACGTTTCCTAAAGTCCCACCCTGACAGAAACGTTTCCTAAAGTCCCACCCCGACAGAAACGTTTCCTAAAGTCCCACCCTGACAGACAGTCTTACAGAAACGTTTCCTAAAGTCCCACCCTGACAGAAACGTTTCCTAAAGTCCCACCCTGACAGAAACGTTTCCTAAAGTCCCACCCCGACAGAAACGTTTCCTAAAGTCCCATCCTGACAGAAACGTTTCCTAAAGTCCCACCCTGACAGAAACGTTTCCTAAAGTCCCACCCCGACAGAAACGTTTCCTAAAGTCCCATCCTGACAGAAACGTTTCCTAAAGTCCCATCCTGACAGAAACGTTTCCTTAAAGTCCCACCCTGACAGAAACATTTCCTAAAGTCCCACCCTGACAGAAACGTTTCCTAAAGTCCCATCCTGACAGAAACGTTTCCTAAAGTCCCACTCTGACAGAAACGTTTCCTAAAGTCTCACCCCGACAGAAACGTTTCCTAAAGTCCCACCCCGACAGAAACGTTTCCTAAAGTCCCACCCCGACACACAGTCTTACAGAAACGTTTCCTTAAAGTCCCACCCCGACAGAAACGTTTCCTTAAAGTCCCACCCTGACAGAAACGTTTCCTAAAGTCCCACTCTGACAGAAACGTTTCCTAAAGTCCCACCCTGACAGAAACGTTTCCTAAAGTCCCACTCTGACAGAAACGTTTCCTAAAGTCCCACCCTGACAGAAACGTTTCCTAAAGTCCCACCCTGACAGAAACGTTTCCTTAAAGTCCCACCCCGACAGAAACGTTTCCTTAAAGTCCCACCCCGACAGAAACGTTTCCTTAAAGTCCCACCCCGACAGAAACGTTTCCTAAAGTCCCACTCTGACAGAAATGTTTCCTTAAAGTCCCACTCTGACAGAAATGTTTCCTAAAGTCCCACCCCGACAGAAACGTTTCCTAAAGTCCCACTCTGACAGAAATGTTTCCTTAAAGTCCCACCCTGACAGAAACGTTTCCTAAAGTCCCACCCTGACAGAAACGTTTCCTAAAGTCCCACCCTGACAGAAACGTTTCCTAAAGTCCCACCCCGACAGAAACGTTTCCTTAAAGTCCCACCCGGACAGAAACGTTTCCTTAAAGTCCCACCCCGACAGAAACGTTTCCTTAAAGTCCCACCCCGACAGAAACGTTTCCTAAAGTCCCACTCTGACAGAAATGTTTCCTTAAAGTCCCACCCTGACAGAAACATTTCCTAAAGTCCCACCCTGACAGAAACGTTTCCTAAAGTCCCACTCTGACAGAAACGTTTCCTAAAGTCCCACTCTGACAGAAACGTTTCCTAAAGTCCCACCCAGACAGAAACGTTTCCTAAAGTCCCACCCCGACAGAAACGTTTCCTAATGTCCCACCCCGACAGAAACGTTTCCTAAAGTCCCACCCCGACAGAAACGTTTCCTTAAAGTCCCACCCTGACAGACAGTCTTACAGAAACGTTTCCTTAAAGTCCCACCCCGACAGAAACGTTTCCTAAAGTCCCACCCCGACAGAAACGTTTCCTAAAGTCCCACCCGACAGAAACGTTTCCTTAAAGTCCCACCCTGACAGAAACGTTTCCTTAAAGTCCAACCCTGACAGAAACGTTTCCTAAAGTCCCACCCTGACAGAAACGTTTCCTAAAGTCCCACCCTGACAGAAACGTTTCCTTAAAGTCCCACCCCGACAGAAACGTTTCCTAAAGTCCCACACTGACAGAAACGTTTCCTAAAGTCCCACCCCGACAGAAACGTTTCCTAAAGTCCCACTCTGACAGAAATGTTTCCTTAAAGTCCCACCCTGACAGAAACATTTCCTAAAGTCCCACCCTGACAGAAACGTTTCCTAAAGTCCCACTCTGACAGAAACGTTTCCTAAAGTCCCACTCTGACAGAAACGTTTCCTAAAGTCCCACCCAGACAGAAACGTTTCCTAAAGTCCCACCCCGACAGAAACGTTTCCTAATGTCCCACCCCGACAGAAACGTTTCCTAAAGTCCCACCTCGACAGAAACGTTTCCTTAAAGTCCCACCCTGACAGACAGTCTTACAGAAACGTTTCCTTAAAGTCCCACCCCGACAGAAACGTTTCCTAAAGTCCCACCCTGACAGAAACGTTTCCTAAAGTCCCACCCTGACAGAAACGTTTCCTAAAGTCCCACCCCGACAGAAACGTTTCCTAAAGTCCCACCCGACAGAAACGTTTCCTTAAAGTCCCACCCTGACAGAAACGTTTCCTTAAAGTCCAACCCTGACAGAAACGTTTCCTAAAGTCCCACCCTGACAGAAACGTTTCCTAAAGTCCCACCCTGACAGAAACGTTTCCTTAAAGTCCCACCCCGACAGAAACGTTTCCTAAAGTCCCACACTGACAGAAACGTTTCCTAAAGTCCCACCCCGACAGAAACGTTTCCTAAAGTCCCACCCAGACAGAAACGTTTCATAAAGTCCCCACCCCGACAGAAACATTTCCTAAAGTCCCACCCAGACAGAAACGTTTCCTAAAGTCCCACCCTGACAGAAATGTTTCCTAAAGTCCCACCCCGACAGAAACGTTTCCTAAAGTCCCACGCCGACAGAAACGTTTCCTAAAGTCCCACGCTGACAGAAACGTTTCCTAAAGTCCCACCCCGACAGAAACGTTTCCTAAAGTCCCACCCCGACAGAAACGTTTCCTAAAGTCCCACCCTGACAGAAATGTTTCCTAAAGTCCCACCCCAACAGACAGTCTGACAGAAACGTTTCCTAAAGTCCCTCCCTGATAGAAACGTTTCCTAAAGTCCCACCCCGACAGAAACGTTTCCTAAAGTCCCACCCCGACAGACAGTCTGATAGAAACGTTTCCTAAAGTCCCACCCAGACAGAAACGTTTCATAAAGTCCCCACCCCGACAGAAACATTTCCTTAAGTCCCACCCAGACAGAAACGTTTCCTAAAGTCCCACCCTGACAGAAATGTTTCCTAAAGTCCCACCCCGACAGAAACGTTTCCTAAAGTCCCACGCCGACAGAAACGTTTCCTAAAGTCCCACGCTGACAGAAACGTTTCCTAAAGTCCCACCCCGACAGAAACGTTTCCTAAAGTCCCACCCCGACAGAAACGTTTCCTAAAGTCCCACCCTGACAGAAATGTTTCCTAAAGTCCCACCCCAACAGACAGTCTGACAGAAACGTTTCCTAAAGTCCCTCCCTGATAGAAACGTTTCCTAAAGTCCCACCCCGACAGAAACGTTTCCTAAAGTCCCACCCCGACAGACAGTCTGATAGAAACGTTTCCTAAAGTCCCACCCTGATAGAAACGTTTCCTTAAAGTCCCACCCTGACAGAAACGTTTCCTAAAGTCCCACCCTGACAGAAACGTTTCCTAAAGTCCCACCCTGACAGAAACGTTTCCTTAAAGTCCCACCCCGACAGACAGTCTTACAGAAACGTTTCCTTAAAGTCCCACCCCGACAGACAGTCTTACAGAAACGTTTCCTAAAGTCCCACCCCGACAGACAGTCTTACAGAAACGTTTCCTAAAGTCCCACCCCGACAGAAACGTTTCCTAAAGTCCCACCCCGACAGAAACGTTTCCTACAGTCCCACCCCGACAGACAGCCTTACGTTGATGACCAGCCCACAGAGCTGGAACTGTTCCGGTGTGATGATGTCATGGTAAACCGGTTCCTGGGCCAGCTTCATGATGGCTCCTCCTGCTGCCAGACGCAGACGAGACATGTCTGACTTACTGCGGGAGGAAGAGGAGGAAGAGATGTGAGAAATGAGCATGAATTACTATTTTGTAACTTACCACCCCCCCAAAACGCAGTTAGCCTGACCGCTAACCAACGACCTCTAATCCCTAACCTTCAACACCTGACCCAGAGGTCTCCCTCTGAGACCAGCATGGCTGACCTCTGACCCCTACATACCTGATCTTCTTCTGTTCTGTGAGGTCTCCCTCTGAGACCAGCATGGCTGACCTCTGACCTCTACATACCTGATCTTTTTCTGTTCTGTGAGGTCTCCCTCTGAGACCAGCATGGCTGACCTCTGACCTCTACATACCTGATCTTCTTCTGTTCTGTGAGGTCTCCCTCTGAGACCAGCATGGCTGACCTCTGACCTCTACATACCTGATCTTCTTCTGTTCTGTGAGGTCTCCCTCTAAGACCAGCATGGCTGACCTCTGACCTCTACATACCTGATCTTTTTCTGTTCTGTGAGGTCTCCCTCTGAGACCAGCATGGCTGACCTCTGACCTCCACATACCTGATCTTCTTCTGTTCTGTGAGGTCTCCCTCTGAGACCAGCATGGCTGACCTCTGACCTCTACATACATGATCTTTTTCTGTTCTGTGAGGTCTCCCTCTAAGACCAGCATGGCTGACCTCTGACCTCCACATACCTGATCTTCTTCTGTTCTGTGAGGTCTCCCTCTAAGACCAGCATGGCTGACCTCTGACCTCCACATACCTGATCTTCTTCTGTTCTGTGAGGTCTCCCTCTGAGACCAGCATGGCGGACAGCAGTCGGAGGGTGGAGTTGGCCGATTTAGACTGGTTGTTCTTCATACCGAGGAGCCAACGCACCAACAGCTTAATGGCCTGCACCTGGGGAGGAGAGATCACACATTATACTACACCTGGGGAGGAGAGACCACACATTATACTACACCTGGGGAGGAGAGATCACACATTATATTACACCTGGGGAGGAGAGATCACACATTATACTACACCTGGGGAGGAGAGACCACACATTATACTACACCTGGGGAGGAGAGACCACACATTATACTACACCTGGGGAGGAGAGACCACACATTATACTACACCTGGGGAGGAGAGACCACACATTATACTACACCTGGGGAGGAGAGATGGGGAGGAGAGATCACACATTATACTGCACCTGGGGAGGAGAGATCACACATTATACTACACCTGGGGAGGGGAGATCACACATTATACTACACCTGGGGAGGAGAGATCACACATTATACTACACCTGGGAGGAGAGACCACACATTATACTACACCTGGGGAGGAGAGACCACACATTATACTACACCTGGGGAGGAGAGACCACACATTATACTACACCTGGGGAGGAGAGATCACACATTATACTACACCTGGGGAGGAGAGATGGGGAGGAGAGATCACACATTATACTACACCTGGGGAGGAGAGATCACACATTATACTACACCTGGGGAGGAGAGATGGGGAGGAGAGATCACACACCTGGGGAGGAGAGATCACACACCTGGGGAGGAGAGATCACACACCTGGGGAGGAGAGACCACACATTATACTACACCTGGGGAGGAGAGACCACACATTATACTACACCTGGGGAGGAGAGATCACACATTACACTACACCTGGGGAGGAGAGACCACACATTATACTACACCTGGGGAGGAGAGATGGGGAGGAGAGATCACACATTATACTACACCTGGAGAGGAGAGATGGGGAGGAGAGATCACACATTATACTACACCTGGGGAGGAGAGACCACACATTATACTACACCTGGGGAGGAGAGATCACACATTATACTACACCTGGGGAGATCACACATTATACTACACCTGGGGAGGAGAGATCACACATTATACTACACCTGGGGAGGAGAGACCACACATTATACTACACCTGGGGAGGAGAGACCACACATTATACTACACCTGGGGAGGAGAGACCACACATTATACTACACCTGGGGAGGAGAGACCACACATTATACTACACCTGGGGAGGAGAGACCACACACACCTGGGAGGAGAGATACACATTATACTACACTGGGGAGGAGAGACCACACATTATACTACACCTGGGGGAGGAGAGACCACACATTATACTACACCTGGGGAGGAGAGATCACACATTATACTACACCTGGGGAGGAGAGACCACACATTATACTACACCTGGGGAGGAGAGATCACACATTATACTACACCTGGGGAGGAGAGATCACACATTATACTACACCTGGGGAGGAGAGATCACACATTATACTACACCTGGGGAGGAGACAAAGGGAGAGAGGGAGGACAGAGAAACGGAGAGTGTAACTCAGTTGGTAGAGCATAGTGCTTGAAATGCCAGGGTTGTAGGTTTGAGTCCCACTGGGGACCAGTGTATACTACACCTCAGGATTTTGTCAAATGTATGACCTCACTACTGTAAGTCACATAGAAACATCTGCTGAATGACTAAAATGTAATGTAGAGAGAGGAGGCAGAGAGCGAGGTGTAGAGAAAGTAGTTACCTCAGGAGAGATGTGTATAGAGTGTAGTTACCTCAGGAGAGAGGTGTAGAGTGTAGTTACCTCAGGAGGAGAGAGGTGTAGAGAGTGTAGTTACCTCAGGAGAGATGTGTATAGAGTGTAGTTACCTCAGGAGAGAGATGTACAGTGTAGTTACCCTCAGGAGAGAGGTGTAGAGAGTGTAGTTACCTCAGGAGAGGTGTATAGAGTGTAGTTACCTCAGGAGGAGAGATGTGTATAGAGTGTAGTTACCTCAGGAGAGATGTGTAGAGAGTGTAGTTACCTCAGGAGAGAGGTGTAGAGAGTGTAGTTACCTCAGGAGAGAGGTGTAGAGTGTAGTTACCTCAGGAGGAGAGAGGTGTAGAGAGTGTAGTTACCTCAGGAGGAGAGAGTGTATAGAGTGTAGTTACCTCAGGAGAGAGGTGTAGAGTGTAGTTACCTCAGGAGAGAGGTGTAGAGAGTGTAGTTACCTCAGGAGAGAGGTGTAGAGTGTAGTTACCTCAGGAGGAGAGGTGTATAGAGTGTAGTTACCTCAGGAGAGAGGTGTAGAGAGTGTAGTTACCTCAGGAGAGAGGTGTAGAGTGTAGTTACCTCAGGAGGAGAGAGGTGTAGAGAGTGTAGTTACCTCAGGAGAGATGTGTATAGAGTGTAGTTACCTCAGGAGAGAGATGTATATAGAGTGTAGTTACCCCAGGAGAGAGGTGTAGAGAGTGTAGTTACCTCAGGAGAGAGGTGTATAGAGTGTAGTTACCTCAGGAGGAGAGATGTGTATAGAGTGTAGTTACCTCAGGAGAGATGTGTATAGAGTGTAGTTACCTCAGGAGAGAGGTGTATAGAGTGTAGTTACCTCAGGAGAGAGGTGTAGAGAGTGTAGTTACCTCAGGAGGAGAGAGGTGTAGAGAGTGTAGTTACCTCAGGAGGAGAGAGGTGTAGAGAGTGTAGTTACCTCAGGAGAGAGGTGTATAGAGTGTAGTTACCTCAGGAGGAGAGATGTGTATAGAGTGTAGTTACCTCAGGAGAGAGGTGTAGAGAGTGTAGTTACCTCAGGAGAGATGTGTATAGAGTGTAGTTACCTCAGGAGGAGAGAGGTGTATAGAGTGTAGTTACCTCAGGAGAGAGGTGTAGAGAGTGTAGTTACCTCAGGAGAGAGGTGTATAGAGTGTAGTTACCTCAGGAGGAGAGAGGTGTATAGAGTGTAGTTACCTCAGGAGAGAGGTGTAGAGAGTGTAGTTACCTCAGGAGGAGAGATGTGTATAGAGTGTAGTTACCTCAGGAGAGATGTGTAGAGAGTGTAGTTACCTCAGGAGGAGAGATGTGTAGAGAGTGTAGTTACCTCAGGAGAGAGGTGTATAGAGTGTAGTTACCTCAGGAGGAGAGAGGTGTAGAGAGTGTAGTTACCTCAGGAGGAGAGAGGTGTATAGAGTGTAGTTACCTCAGGAGGAGAGATGTGTATAGAGTGTAGTTACCTCAGGAGAGAGGTGTAGAGAGTGTAGTTACCTCAGGAGGAGAGAGGTGTAGAGAGTGTAGTTACCTCAGGAGGAGAGAGGTGTATAGAGTGTAGTTACCTCAGGAGGAGAGATGTGTAGAGAGTGTAGTTACCTCAGGAGAGATGTGTAGAGAGTGTAGTTACCTCAGGAGAGAGGTGTATAGAGTGTAGTTACCTCAGGAGAGATGTGTAGAGAGTGTAGTTACCTCAGGAGGAGAGATGTGTAGAGAGTGTAGTTACCTCAGGAGAGAGGTGTAGAGAGTGTAGTTACCTCAGGAGGAGAGAGTGTGTAGAGTGTAGTTACCTCAGGAGGAGAGAGGTGTAGAGAGTGTAGTTACCTCAGGAGAGAGGTGTAGAGAGTGTAGTTACCTCAGGAGAGATGTGTAGAGTGTAGTTAGGAGGAGAGAGGTGTAGTTACCTCAGGAGGAGAGGTGTATAGAGTGTAGTTACCTCAGGAGAGAGGTGTAGAGAGTGTAGTTACCTCAGGAGGAGAGAGGTGTAGAGAGTGTAGTTACCTCAGGAGAGAGAGTGTAGTTACCTCAGTGTATAGAGTGTAGTTACCTCAGGAGAGAGGGTGTAGAGAGTGTAGTTACCTCAGGAGAGAGAGGTGTAGAGAGTGTAGTTACCTCAGGAGAGAGGTGTAGAGAGTGTAGTTACCTCAGGAGAGAGGTGTAGAGTGTAGAGAGTGTAGTTACCTCAGGAGAGAGGTGTATAGAGTGTAGTTACCTCAGGAGAGAGGTGTAGAGAGTGTAGTTACCTCAGGAGAGAGGTGTAGAGAGTAGTTACCTCAGGAGAGAGGTGTAGAGAGTGTAGTTACCTCAGGAGAGAGAGGTGTATAGAGTGTAGTTACCTCAGGAGAGAGGTGTATAGAGTGTAGTTACCTCAGGAGAGAGGTGTATAGAGTGTAGTTACCTCAGGAGGAGAGAGTGTAGAGAGTGTAGTTACCTCAGGAGGAGAGGTGTATAGAGTGTAGTTACCTCAGGAGGAGAGAGGTGTAGAGAGTGTAGTTACCTCAGGAGAGAGGTGTATAGAGTGTAGTTACCTCAGGAGGAGAGAGGTGTAGAGAGTGTAGTTACCTCAGGAGGAGAGAGTGTATTAGAGTGTAGTTACCTCAGGAGGAGAGAGGTGTATAGAGAGTGTAGTTACCTCAGGAGAGAGGTGTATAGAGTGTAGTTACCTCAGGAGAGAGGTGTAGTTAGGAGAGTGTAGTTACCTCAGGAGAGAGATGTGTATAGAGTGTAGTTACCTCAGGAGGAGAGATGTGTATAGAGTGTAGTTACCTCAGGAGAGAGGTGTAGAGAGTGTAGTTACCTCAGGAGAGAGGTGTATAGAGTGTAGTTACCTCAGGAGAGAGGTGTAGAGAGTGTAGTTACCTCAGGAGAGAGGTGTAGAGAGTGTAGTTACCTCAGGAGGAGAGATGTGTAGAGAGTGTAGTTACCTCAGGAGAGAGGTGTAGAGAGTGTAGTTACCTCAGGAGAGAGGTGTAGAGAGTGTAGTTACCTCAGGAGAGAGGTGTAGAGAGTGTAGTTACCTCAGGAGGAGAGAGGTGTAGAGTGTAGTTACCTCAGGAGAGAGGTGTAGAGAGTGTAGTTACCTCAGGAGAGAGGTGTAGAGAGTGTAGTTACCTCAGGAGGAGAGATGTGTAGGAGAGTGTAGTTACCTCAGGAGAGAGGTGTAGAGAGTGTAGTTACCTCAGGAGGAGAGATGTAGGAGAGAGGTGTAGAGTGTAGTTACCTCAGGAGAGATGTGTATAGAGTGTAGTTACCTCAGGGTGTAGAGAGTGTGTAGGAGAGAGTGTAGTTACCTCAGGAGAGAGGTGTAGGTGTAGTTACCTCAGGAGAGAGAGAGTGTGTAGTGTAGTTAGTTACCTCAGGAGGAGAGGTGTATAGAGTGTAGTTACCTCAGGAGGAGAGATGTGTAGAGAGAGTAGTTACCTCAGGAGGAGAGATGTGTATTACCTCAGGAGTGTAGTTACCTCAGGAGAGAGGTGTATAGAGTGTAGTTACCTCAGGAGGAGAGATGTGTATAGAGTGTAGTTACCTCAGGAGAGAGGTGTATAGAGTGTAGTTACCTCAGGAGAGATGTGTATAGAGTGTAGTTACCTCAGGAGAGATGTGTATAGAGTGTAGTTACCTCAGGAGAGAGTGTATAGAGTGTAGTTACCTCAGGAGGAGAGAGTGTATAGAGTGTAGTTACCTCAGGAGAGAGGTGTATGTAGAGTGTAGTTACCCCAGGAGGAGAGAGGTGTAGAGAGGAGAGAGATGTGTATAGAGTGTAGTTACCTCAGGAGGAGAGAGTGTATAGAGTGTAGTTACCTCAGGAGAGAGGTGTATAGTTACCTCAGGGAGAGAGGTGTAGTTACCTCAGGAGAGAGGTGTATAGGAGTGTAGTTACCTCAGGAGAGAGGTGTATAGAGTGTAGTTACCTCAGGAGAGAGAGGTGTATAGAGTGTAGTTACCTCAGGAGAGATGTGTAGACCTCAGAGTGTAGTTACCTCAGGAGAGAGAGGTGTAGGAGAGTGTAGTTACCTCAGGAGAGAGGTGTATAGAGTGTAGTTACCTCAGGAGAGATGTGTAGAGAGTGTGTAGTTACCTCAGGAGAGAGATAGGTGTTAGGAGAGATGTAGTTACCTCAGGAGGAGAGGTGTAGAGAGTGTAGTTACCTCAGGAGGAGAGAGGTGTATAGAGTGTAGTTACCTCAGGAGAGATGTGTTAGAGAGTGTAGTTACCTCAGGAGAGAGGTGTAGAGAGTGTAGTTACCTCAGGAGGAGAGAGGTGTATAGAGTGTAGTTACCTCAGGAGAGAGAGTGTATAGAGTGTAGTTACCTCAGGAGAGAGTGTAGAGTGTAGTTACCTCAGGAGAGAGGTGTAGAGAGTGTAGTTACCTCAGGAGAGAGGTGTAGAGAGTGTAGTTACCTCAGGAGGAGAGAGGTGTATAGAGTGTAGTTACCTCAGGAGAGAGGTGTAGAGAGTGTAGTTACCTCAGGAGAGAGGTGTAGAGAGTGTAGTTACCTCAGGAGGAGAGAGGTGTTATCAGGAGGAGTGTAGTGTAGTTACCTCAGGAGAGAGGTGTAGAGAGTGTAGTTACCTCAGGAGAGAGGTGTAGAGAGTGTAGTTACCTCAGGAGAGAGGTGTAGAGAGGAGAGAGGTGTAGTTACCTCAGGAGAGAGGTGTAGAGAGTGTAGTTACCTCAGGAGAGAGGTGTAGAGAGTGTAGTTACCTCAGGAGAGAGGTGTATAGAGAGTAGTTACCTTAGGAGAGAGGTGTAGAGAGTAGTTACCTTAGGAGAGAGGTGTAGAGAGTAGTTACCTCAGGAGAGAGGTGTAGAGAGTAGTTACCTTAGCCAGCACCTCAGGAGAAACTTCATCGTCAGACGTCCACAGCTTCCCATTTTTGTTTCCTACAGACTGGAGAGACACTCTTTACAATCCCTGTGTCTTTAGGTGACCCAAGCATCAGTGTGTAGATACATGGATATATGTGTGTCTGTGTATGTGTGTGTGTGTGTGTATTAATGATCAGTGTGTGTGTGTGTGTATTAATGATTGGTGAGTGTGTGTGTGTGTGTGTGTGTGTGTGTATTAATGATCAGTGTGTGTGTCAGTACATGGATTTACGTGTGTCAGTGTGTGTGTGTGTTTTTGTGTGTGTGTGTGTGTGTGTGGTGTCAGTGCGTGTATTCATGATCAATGTGTGTGTGTGTGTGTGTGTGTGTATTAATGATCAGTGTGTGTGTCGGTACATGGATTTATGTGTGTCAGTGTGTGTGTGTGTGTGTGTGTGTGTGTTTTTGTGTGTGTGTGTGTGTGTGTGGTGTCAGTGCGTGTATTCATGATCAATGTGTGTGTGTGTGTGTCTTCGCTCCCAGAACCCACCCTGTCATTCATGAGCAGGTCCTTGACGATGAAGTTGGCCACGATGGCCTTCATGGGGAGGCAAACTGATCTGGAGCCAGTAGAGAGATATGGCCCAGACTGACCAGGGGGGTAATCAACTGTTCTGGGACGTCAGCGTTCAGACTACGAGAGAGGGGCTGGGGGAGACGAGAGAGGTGGTTAGAGAGAGAGACTGGGGGAGAGGAGAGAGGCTGGGGGAGACGAGAGAGGTGGTTAGAGAGAGAGACTGGGGGAGAGGAGAGAGGCTGGGGGAGACGAGAGACTGGGGGAGAGGTGGTTAGAGAGAGGCTGGGGGAGACGAGAGAGGTGGTTAGAGAGAGGCTGGGGGAGAGGAGAGAGGGGGAGAGAGAGAGAGAGGCTGGGGGAGAGGAGAGAGGCTGGGGGAGACGAGAGAGGTGGTTAGAGAGAGAGAGCTGGGGGAGAGGAGAGAGGCTGAGGGGGAGAGAGAGGCTGAGGGGGAGAGAGAGGCTGGGGGAGAGGAGAGAGGCTGGGGGAGAGGAGAGAGGTGGTTAGAGAGAGAGAGGCTGGGGGAGAGGAGAGAGGTGGTTAGAGAGAGAGAGGCTGGGGGAGAGGAGAGAGGTGGTTAGAGAAAGAGAGACTGGGGGAGAGGAGAGAGGCTGGGGGAGAGGAGAGAGGTGGTTAGAGAGAGAGAGAGGCTGGGGAGAGGGGAGAGGTGGTTAGAGACGAGAGAGACTGGGGGAGAGGTGGTTAGAGAGAGAGACTGGGGGAGACGAGAGAGGTGGTTAGAGAGAGAGGCTGGGGGAGAGGTGGTTAGAGAGAGAGACTGGGGGAGACGAGAGAGGTGGTTAGAGAGAGAGACTGGGGGAGACGAGAGGTGGTTAGAGAGAGAGACTGGGGGAGAGGTGAGAGGGGTTTTGGGGCAAATCCAACACATCACTGCCTCCTTATTTTCCAGCATGGTGGTGGCTGCTTCATGGTATGGGTATGCTTGTCATCAGCAAATACTGGGGAGTTTTTCAGGATGAAAATAAACAGAACAGAGCTGAGAACAGAAAAAATCCTAGAGGAAAACCTGGTTCAGTCTGCTTTCCCACCAGACACTGGGAGAGGAATTCACCTTTCAGCAGGACAACAACCTACAAGGCCACATCTCCACTGGAGTTGCTTAGCAATAAGACACTGAATGTTCCCTGGGTTGCCGAGTTACAGTTTAGACCGAAATCTGATTGAAAATCTACGACAAGACTTAAAATGGCCGTCCTAGCCATGATCCCCAACAACATGACAGAGCTTGAAGAATTATATAAAATGGGCTAATAATGTAGAATCCAGGTGTTTAAAGCTCTTAGAGACTGCTGGGGCAGAATCAGTGAGGTAACATTGTTAAATAAGATGTTTTATTTACAAAATAATGAATATGTGGGATATTTGTCATTAGGATGTTGTCTTTTGGATAATACTGTTGGCAGTTTGCAGTTATCCCTTCTTCTCTGCTCGGGCTTAGTCACTAGGGGCCCAGAGAGGGGAGAGGTCAGGCTTGTCTTCTTCTGGGAATGTATCTAACTATTGTATGTCTCCTCTGTGGTTGCCCTTATCTTGATCTAGTATATGACCTATGACCTAGGAAGCTCACTATTGTATGTCTCCTTTGAGGTTGCCCTTATCTTGACCTAGTATATGACCTAGGACCTAAGAGGCTCACTATTGTATGTCTCCTCTGAGGTTGCCCTTATCTTGACCTAGTATATGACCTAGGACCTAGGAGGCTCACCTATTGTATGTCTCCTCTGAGGTTGCCCTTATCTTGATCTAGTATATGACCTAGGACCTAGGAGGCTCACCTATTGTATGTCTCCTCTGAGGTTGCCCTTATCTTGACCTAGTATATGACCTAGGACCTAAGAGGCTCACTATTGTATGTCGTCTCTGAGGTTGCCCTTATCTTGACCTAGTATATGACCTATGACCTAGGAGGCTCAGTGTCTTTTCAGATCTTGTCCAGGAGGGGTGTATTTGAGATGGGAGTATCTAGAATTGACAATTGGTATATGCCATTGGATGAGGTCATGTTTTGGTACTATGTGATAAAATTAAAGATAGACTGTATTGATTTGATCGTTTGTAACATGTATTGACTCAGGGAGGGTTAATATTTATCTAACAATTAATATATATGTTTCCTCCCACTTTGACCGAGTATTTAGTAACAAAATATGACTATATTTCTATTGGCACTTTAGTATCACCTAACAGCAAAGCCCTACTCTATCTCCCTGTGTGTGTGTGTGTGTGTGTGTGTGTGTGTGTGTGTGTGTGTGTGTGTGTGTGTGTGTGTGTGTGTGTGTGTGTGTGTGTGTGTGTGTGTGTGTGTGTGTGTGTGTGTGTGTGTGTGTGTTACCTCAAAGATCTGCGCCAGCTGGACCTCCTTGTTACAGAAGATGGCGTGGATACAGTGGACAGCCTGTTTGGCCTGGTGGGGGGTCCCACGTTTAGCCTTCTGATGAAGGACTGGGATCAGGGTCCTAGGGGGGGAGAGAGGAGGTGAACAGACTGACTACAGGGAGGAGAGGAGGTTAATAGACTGACTACAGGGAGGAGAGGAGAGGAGGTTAACAGACTGACTACAGGGAGGAGAGGAGGTTAACAGACTGACTACAGGGAGGAGAGGAGAGGAGGTTAACAGACTGACTACAGGGAGGGAGAGGAGAGGAGGTTAACAGACTGACTACAGGGAGGAGAGGAGAGGGTTAACAGACTGACTACAGGGAGGAGAGGAGGGAGGGGAGGTTAACAGACTGACTACAGGGAGGAGAGGAGAGGAGGTTAACAGACTGACTACAGGGAGGGAGGAGAGGAGGTTAACAGACTGACTACAGGGAGGAGGAGGAGGTTAACAGACTGACTACAGGGAGGAGAGGAGAGGAGGTTAACAGACTGACTACAGGGAGGAGGAGAGGAGGTTAACAGACTGACTACAGGGAGGGAGGAGAGGAGGTTAACAGACTGACTACAGGGAGGAGAGGAGGTTAACAGACTGACTACAGGGAGGAGAGGGAGGTTAACAGACTGACTACAGGGAGGAGAGAGAGGAGGTTAACAGACTGACTACAGGGAGGAGAGGAGAGGAGGTTAACAGACTGACTACAGGGAGGGAGGAGAGGAGGTTAACAGACTGACTACAGGGAGGAGAGGAGGTTAACAGACTGACTACAGGGAGGAGAGGAGAGGAGGTTAACAGACTGACTACAGGGAGGAGAGGAGGTTAACAGACTGACTACAGGGAGGGAGGAGAGGAGGTTAACAGACTGACTACAGGGAGGAGAGGAGGTTAACAGACTGACTACAGGGAGGAGAGGAGGTTAACAGACTGACTACAGGGAGGAGGAGAGGAGGTTAACAGACTGACTACAGGGAGGGGGAGAGGAGGTTAACAGACTGACTACAGGGAGGAGAGGAGAGGAGGTTAACAGACTGACTACAGGGAGGAGGTTAGAGGAGGTTAACAGACTGACTACAGGGAGGAGAGGAGGTTAACAGACTGACTACAGGGAGGAGGAGAGGAGGTTAACAGACTGACTACAGGGAGGGAGGGAGAGGAGGTTAACAGACTGACTACAGGGAGGGAGGAGAGGAGGTTAACAGACTGACTACAGGGAGGGAGGAGAGGGAGGTTAACAGACTGACTACAGGGAGGAGAGGAGGTTAACAGACTGACTACAGGGAGGAGAGGAGAGGAGGTTAACAGACTGACTACAGGGAGGGAGGAGAGGAGGTTAACAGACTGACTACAGGGAGGAGGAGAGGAGGTTAACAGACTGACTACAGGGAGGAGAGGACTACAGGGGAGGTTAACAGACTGACTACAGGGAGGAGAGGGAGGTTAACAGACTGACTACAGGGAGGAGAGGAGAGGAGGTTAACAGACTGACTACAGGGAGGAGAGGAGGTTAACAGACTGACTACAGGGAGGGAGGAGGGAGGTTAACAGACTGACTACAGGGAGGAGAGGAGAGGAGGTTAACAGACTGACTACAGGGAGGAGAGGAGAGGAGGTTAACAGACTGACTACAGGGAGGGAGGAGAGGAGGTTAACAGACTGACTACAGGGAGGAGGGAGGAGGTTAACAGACTGACTACAGGGAGGGAGGAGAGGAGGTTAACAGACTGACTACAGGGAGGAGAGGAGGTTAACAGACTGACTACAGGGAGGAGAGGAGGTTAACAGACTGACTACAGGGAGGGAGGAGAGGAGGTTAACAGACTGACTACAGGGAGGGAGGAGGTTAACAGACTGACTACAGGGAGGAGAGGAGGTTAACAGACTGACTACAGGGAGGAGAGGAGGTTAACAGACTGACTACAGGGAGGAGAGGAGGTTAACAGACTGACTACAGGGAGGAGAGGAGAGGTTAACAGACTGACTACAGGGAGGAGAGGAGAGGAGGTTAACAGACTGACTACAGGGAGGAGAGAGAGGAGGTTAACAGACTGACTACAGGGAGGAGAGGAGGTTAACAGACTGACTACAGGGAGGAGAGGAGGTTAACAGACTGACTACAGGGAGGAGAGGAGGTTAACAGACTGACTACAGGGAGGGAGGAGAGGAGGTTAACAGACTGACTACAGGGAGGAGAGGTTAACAGAGGAGGTTAACAGACTGACTACAGGGAGGGAGAGGAGAGACTGACTACAGGGGAGGAGAGGAGGTTAACAGACTGACTACAGGGAGGAGAGAGGGAGGTTAACAGACTGACTACAGGGAGGGAGGGAGAGGAGGTTAACAGACTGACTACAGGGAGGAGGAGGTTAGACTGAGGTTAACAGACTGACTACAGGGAGGGAGAGGAGAGGAGGTTAACAGACTGACTACAGGGAGGGAGGAGAGGAGGTTAACAGACTGACTACAGGGAGGAGAGGAGGTTAACAGACTGACTACAGGGAGGAGAGGAGAGGAGGTTAACAGACTGACTACAGGGAGGAGAGGAGGTTAACAGACTGACTACAGGGAGGAGGAGAGGAGGTTAACAGACTGACTACAGGGAGGGAGGAGAGGAGGTTAACAGACTGACTACAGGGAGGAGAGGAGAGGAGGTTAACAGACTGACTACAGGGAGGGAGGAGAGGAGGTTAACAGACTGACTACAGGGAGGAGAGGAGGTTAACAGACTGACTACAGGGAGGAGAGGAGAGGAGGTTAACAGACTGACTACAGGGAGGAGAGGGAGGTTAACAGACTGACTACAGGGAGGAGAACAGACTGAGGGAGGAGGTTAACAGACTGACTACAGGGAGGGAGGAGAGGAGGTTAACAGACTGACTACAGGGAGGAGAGGAGGTTAACAGACTGACTACAGGGAGGAGAGGGAGAGGAGGTTAACAGACTGACTACAGGGGGAGGAGAGGAGGTTAACAGACTGACTACAGGGAGGAGGAGAGGAGGTTAACAGACTGACTACAGGGAGGAGAGGAGGTTAACAGACTGACTACAGGGAGGGAGGAGAGGAGGTTAACAGACTGACTACAGGGAGGGAGGGAGAGGAGGTTAACAGACTGACTACAGGGAGGAGAGGAGGTTAACAGACTGACTACAGGGAGGAGAGGAGGGAGGTTAACAGACTGACTACAGGGAGGGAGGAGAGGAGGTTAACAGACTGACTACAGGGAGGAGGAGAGGAGGTTAACAGACTGACTACAGGGAGGAGAGGAGAGGTTAACAGACTGACTACAGGGAGGAGAGGAGGTTAACAGACTGACTACAGGGAGGAGAGGAGGTTAACAGACTGACTACAGGGAGGGAGACTACAGAGAGGAGGTTAACAGACTGACTACAGGGAGGAGAGGAGGTTAACAGACTGACTACAGGGAGGAGAGGAGAGGAGGTTAACAGACTGACTACAGGGAGGAGAGGAGAGGAGGTTAACAGACTGACTACAGGGAGGAGAGGAGGTTAACAGACTGACTACAGGGAGGAGGAGGGAGGTTAACAGACTGACTACAGGGAGGAGAGGAGAGGAGGTTAACAGACTGACTACAGGGAGGGAGAGGGAGGTTAACAGACTGACTACAGGGAGGGAGGAGAGGAGGTTAACAGACTGACTACAGGGAGGGAGAGGGAGGTTAACAGACTGACTACAGGGAGGGAGGAGAGGAGGTTAACAGACTGACTACAGGGAGGAGAGGAGAGGAGGTTAACAGACTGACTACAGGGAGGAGAGGAGAGGAGGTTAACAGACTGACTACAGGGAGGAGAGGAGGTTAACAGACTGACTACAGGGAGGAGGGAGAGGAGGTTAACAGACTGACTACAGGGAGGGAGGAGAGGAGGTTAACAGACTGACTACAGGGAGGAGAGGAGGTTAACAGACTGACTACAGGGAGGAGGAGAGGTTAACAGACTGACTACAGGGAGGGAGGAGAGGAGGTTAACAGACTGACTACAGGGAGGAGAGGAGGTTAACAGACTGACTACAGGGAGGAGAGGAGGTTAACAGACTGACTACAGGGAGGAGAGGAGGTTAACAGACTGACTACAGGGAGGGAGGAGAGGAGGTTAACAGACTGACTACAGGGAGGGAGGAGAGGAGGTTAACAGACTGACTACAGGGAGGAGAGGAGAGTTAACAGACTGACTACAGGGAGGAGAGGAGGGAGGTTAACAGACTGACTACAGGGAGGAGAGGAGGGAGGGAGTTAACAGACTGACTACAGGGAGGGAGGAGAGGAGGTTAACAGACTGACTACAGGGAGGAGAGGAGAGGAGGTTAACAGACTGACTACAGGGAGGAGAGGAGAGGAGGTTAACAGACTGACTACAGGGAGGAGAGGGAGAGGAGGTTAACAGACTGACTACAGGGAGGAGAGGAGGTTAGGAGGTTAACAGACTGACTACAGGGAGGAGAGGAGGTTAACAGACTGACTACAGGGAGGAGAGGAGAGGAGGTTAACAGACTGACTACAGGGAGGGAGGAGAGGAGGTTAACAGACTGACTACAGGGAGGGAGGAGAGGAGGTTAACAGACTGACTACAGGGAGGAGAGGAGGTTAACAGACTGACTACAGGGAGGAGGAGGGAGGTTAACAGACTGACTACAGGGAGGAGGAGAGGAGGTTAACAGACTGACTACAGGGAGGGAGAGAGGAGGTTAACAGACTGACTACAGGGAGGAGAGGAGGTTAACAGACTGACTACAGGGAGGAGAGGAGAGGAGGTTAACAGACTGACTACAGGGAGGAGAGGAGAGGAGGTTAACAGACTGACTACAGGGAGGAGAGGAGAGGTTAACAGACTGACTACAGGGAGGGAGGAGAGGAGGTTAACAGACTGACTACAGGGAGGAGAGGAGGGAGGTTAACAGACTGACTACAGGGAGGAGAGGAGGTTAACAGACTGACTACAGGGAGGGAGGAGAGGAGGTTAACAGACTGACTACAGGGAGGGAGGAGAGGAGGTTAACAGACTGACTACAGGGAGGAGAGGAGAGGAGGTTAACAGACTGACTACAGGGAGGAGAGGAGGTTAACAGACTGACTAAAAGGAGGAGAGGAGGTTAACAGACTGACTACAGGGAGGGGGGAGAAGAGGTTAACAGACTGACTACAGGGAGGAGAGGAGAGGAGGTTAACAGACTGACTACAGGGAGGAGAGGAGAGGAGGTTAACAGACTGACTACAGGGAGGAAGGAGAGGAGGTTAACAGACTGACTACAGGGAGGAGAGGAGAGGAGGTTAACAGACTGACTACAGGGAGGAGGAGGAGGTTAACAGACTGACTACAGGGAGGAGAGGAGAGGAGGTTAACAGACTGACTACAGGGAGGGAGGAGAGGAGGTTAACAGACTGACTACAGGGAGGAGAGGAGGTTAACAGACTGACTACAGGGAGGAGAGGGAGGTTAACAGACTGACTACAGGGAGGAAGGAGAGGAGGTTAACAGACTGACTACAGGGAGGAGAGGAGAGGAGGTTAACAGACTGACTACAGGGAGGAGAGGAGGTTAACAGACTGACTACAGGGAGGAGAGGAGGTTAACAGACTGACTACAGGGAGGAGAGAAGAGGAGGTTAACAGACTGACTACAGGGAGGAGAGGAGGGAGGTTAACATACTGACTACAGGGAGGAGGTTAGGAGAGGAGGTTAACAGACTGACTACAGGGAGGAGAGGAGAGGAGGTTAACAGACTGACTACAGGGAGGGAGGAGGTTAACAGACTGACTACAGGGAGGAGAGGAGAGGAGGTTAACAGACTGACTACAGGGAGGAGGAGAGGAGGTTAACAGACTGACTACAGGGAGGGAGAGGAGGTTAACAGACTGACTACAGGGAGGAGAGGAGAGGAGGTTAACAGACTGACTACAGGGAGGAGAGGAGAGAGGTTAACAGACTGACTACAGGGAGAGGAGAGGTTAACAGACTGACTACAGGGAGGAGAGGAGGTTAACAGACTGACTACAGGGAGGAGAGGAGGGAGGTTAACAGACTGACTACAGGGAGGAGAGGAGGTTAACAGACTGACTACAGGGAGGAGAGGGAGAGGAGGTTAACAGACTGACTACAGGGAGGAGAGGAGGGAGGTTAACAGACTGACTACAGGGAGGGAGAGGAGAGGAGGTTAACAGACTGACTACAGGGAGGAGGAGAGGAGGTTAACAGACTGACTACAGGGAGGGAGGAGAGGAGGTTAACAGACTGACTACAGGGAGGAGGGGAGGTTAACAGACTGACTACAGGGAGGAGGAGAGGAGGTTAACAGACTGACTACAGGGAGGAGAGGAGAGGAGGTTAACAGACTGACTACAGGGAGGAGAGGAGGTTAACAGACTGACTACAGGGAGGGGAGGAGAGGAGGTTAACAGACTGACTACAGGGAGGGAGGAGAGGAGGTTAACAGACTGACTACAGGGAGGAGAGGAGAGGAGGTTAACAGACTGACTACAGGGAGGAGAGGAGGTTAACAGACTGACTAAAGGGAGGAGAGGGAGGTTAACAGACTGACTACAGGGAGGGGGGAGAGGAGGTTAACAGACTGACTACAGGGAGGAGAGGAGGTTAACAGACTGACTACAGGGAGGAGAGGAGAGGAGGTTAACAGACTGACTACAGGGAGGAGAGGAGGTTAACAGACTGACTACAGGGAGGAGAGGAGAGAGGTTAACAGACTGACTACAGGGAGGGAGGAGAGGAGGTTAACAGACTGACTACAGGGAGGAGAGGAGGTTAACAGACTGACTACAGGGAGGAGAGGAGGTTAACAGACTGACTACAGGGAGGGAGGAGAGGAGGTTAACAGACTGACTACAGGGAGGAGAGGAGAGGAGGTTAACAGACTGACTACAGGGAGGAGAGGAGAGGAGGTTAACAGACTGACTACAGGGAGGAGAGGAGGGAGGTTAACAGACTGACTACAGGGAGGAGAGGGAGGTTAACAGACTGACTACAGGGAGGAGAGGAGGTTAACAGACTGACTACAGGGAGGAGGAGGAGGTTAACAGACTGACTACAGGGAGGAGGAGAGGGAGGTTAACAGACTGACTACAGGGAGGAGGAGGGAGGTTAACAGACTGACTACAGGGAGGGAGGAGAGGAGGTTAACAGACTGACTACAGGGAGGAGAGGAGGTTAACAGACTGACTACAGGGAGGAGAGGAGAGGAGGTTAACAGACTGACTACAGGGAGGAGGAGAGGAGGTTAACAGACTGACTACAGGGAGGAGAGGAGAGGAGGTTAACAGACTGACTACAGGGGAGGAGAGGAGGTTAACAGACTGACTACAGGGAGGAGAGAGAGAGGAGGTTAACAGACTGACTACAGGGAGGGAGGAGGTTAACAGACTGACTACAGGGAGGAGAGGAGAGGAGGTTAACAGACTGACTACAGGGAGGAGAGAAGGAGAGGAGGTTAACAGACTGACTACAGGGAGGAGAGGAGAGGAGGTTAACAGACTGACTACAGGGAGGGAGAGGAGAGGAGGTTAACAGACTGACTACAGGGAGAGGAGAGGGAGGTTAACAGACTGACTACAGGGAGGAGAGGAGAGGAGGTTAACAGACTGACTACAGGGAGGAGAGGGAGGTTAACAGACTGACTACAGGGAGGAGAGGAGAGGAGGTTAACAGACTGACTACAGGGAGGAGAGGAGAGGAGGTTAACAGACTGACTACAGGGAGGAGAGGAGAGGAGGTTAACAGACTGACTACAGGGAGGAGAGGAGAGGAGGTTAACAGACTGACTACAGGGGAGAGGAGGTTAACAGACTGACTACAGGGAGGAGGAGGAGGTTAACAGACTGACTACAGGGAGGAGAGGAGAGGAGGTTAACAGACTGACTACAGGGAGGAGAGGAGAGGAGGTTAACAGACTGACTACAGGGAGGAGAGGAGGTTAACAGACTGACTACAGGGAGGAGAGGAGAGGAGGTTAACAGACTGACTACAGGGAGGGAGGAGAGGAGGTTAACAGACTGACTACAGGGAGGAGAGGAGGAGGTTAACAGACTGACTACAGGGAGGAGAGGAGGTTAACAGACTGACTACAGGGAGGGAGGAGAGGAGGTTAACAGACTGACTACAGGGAGGGAGGAGAGGAGGTTAACAGACTGACTACAGGGAGGAGAGGAGAGGAGGTTAACAGACTGACTACAGGGAGGAGGAGAGAGGTTAACAGACTGACTACAGGGAGGGAGGAGGGAGGTTAACAGACTGACTACAGGGAGGAGAGGAGAGGGAGGTTAACAGACTGACTACAGGGAGGAGAGGAGGTTAACAGACTGACTACAGGGAGGGAGGAGAGGAGGTTAACAGACTGACTACAGGGAGGAGAGAGGAGGTTAACAGACTGACTACAGGGAGGAGAGGAGAGGTTAACAGACTGACTACAGGGAGGGAGAGGAGAGGAGGTTAACAGACTGACTACAGGGAGGAGAGGAGAGGAGGTTAACAGACTGACTACAGGGAGGAGAGAGGAGGTTAACAGACTGACTACAGGGAGGAGAGGAGGGAGGTTAACAGACTGACTACAGGGAGGAGAGGTTAACAGACTGACTGAGGGAGGAGAGGAGGTTAACAGACTGACTACAGGGAGGGAGAGAGGAGGTTAACAGACTGACTACAGGGAGGAGGAGGAGGTTAACAGACTGACTACAGGGAGGAGAGGAGAGGAGGTTAACAGACTGACTACAGGGAGGAGGAGAGGAGGTTAACAGACTGACTACAGGGAGGAGAGGAGAGGAGGTTAACAGACTGACTACAGGGAGGAGAGGAGGAGGTTAACAGACTGACTACAGGGAGGAGAGGAGGTTAACAGACTGACTACAGGGAGGAGAGAGAGGTTAACAGACTGACTACAGGGAGGTTAACAGACTGACTACAGGGAGGAGAGAGGGAGGTTAACAGACTGACTACAGGGAGGAGAGGAGAGGAGGTTAACAGACTGACTACAGGGAGGAGAGGAGGTTAACAGACTGACTACAGGGAGGAGAGGGAGGTTAACAGACTGACTACAGGGAGGAGAGAGGAGGTTAACAGACTGACTACAGGGAGGAGAGGAGGTTAACAGACTGACTACAGGGAGGAGGAGAGGAGGTTAACAGACTGACTACAGGGAGGAGAGGAGGTTAACAGACTGACTACAGGGAGGAGAGGAGGTTAACAGACTGACTACAGGGAGGAGAGGAGGAGGAGGTTAACAGACTGACTACAGGGAGGAGAGGAGAGGAGGTTAACAGACTGACTACAGGGAGGAGAGGGAGGTTAACAGACTGACTACAGGGAGGAGAGGAGGTTAACAGACTGACTACAGGGAGGAGAGGGAGGTTAACAGACTGACTACAGGGAGGGGAGGAGAGGGAGGTTAACAGACTGACTACAGGGAGGAGAGGAGGTTAACAGACTGACTACAGGGAGGGAGAGGAGGTTAACAGACTGACTACAGGGAGGAGAGGAGAGGAGGTTAACAGACTGACTACAGGGAGGAGAGGAGGTTAACAGACTGACTACAGGGAGAGGAGAGGAGGTTAACAGACTGACTACAGGGAGGAGAGGAGGTTAACAGACTGACTACAGGGAGGAGAGGAGGTTAACAGACTGACTACAGGGAGGAGAGGAGGTTAACAGACTGACTACAGGGAGGAGAGGAGAGGAGGTTAACAGACTGACTACAGGGAGGGAGGAGAGGAGGTTAACAGACTGACTACAGGGAGGAGAGGGAGGTTAACAGACTGACTACAGGGAGGAGAGAGGAGGTTAACAGACTGACTACAGGGAGGAGAGGAGAGGAGGTTAACAGACTGACTACAGGGAGGAGAGGAGGTTAACAGACTGACTACAGGGAGGAGAGGAGAGGAGGTTAACAGACTGACTACAGGGAGGGAGGGAGAGGAGGTTAACAGACTGACTACAGGGAGGAGAGGAGGGAGGTTAACAGACTGACTACAGGGAGGAGAGGAGGTTAACAGACTGACTACAGGGAGGAGAGGAGGTTAACAGACTGACTACAGGGAGGGAGGAGAGGAGGTTAACAGACTGACTACAGGGAGGAGAGGGAGAGGAGGTTAACAGACTGACTACAGGGAGGAGAGAGGAGGGAGGTTAACAGACTGACTACAGGGAGGAGAGGAGAGGAGGTTAACAGACTGACTACAGGGAGGAGAGGAGGTTAACAGACTGACTACAGGGAGGGAGGAGAGGAGGTTAACAGACTGACTACAGGGAGGAGAGGAGAGGAGGTTAACAGACTGACTACAGGGAGGAGGAGAGGAGGTTAACAGACTGACTACAGGGAGGGAGGAGAGGAGGTTAACAGACTGACTACAGGGAGGAGAGGAGAGGAGGTTAACAGACTGACTACAGGGAGGGAGGAGAGGAGGTTAACAGACTGACTACAGGGAGGAGGAGAGGAGGTTAACAGACTGACTACAGGGAGGAGGAGAGGAGGTTAACAGACTGACTACAGGGAGGAGGAGGAGGTTAACAGACTGACTACAGGGAGGGAGAGACTGAGGTTAACAGACTGACTACAGGGAGGAGAGGAGAGGAGGTTAACAGACTGACTACAGGGAGGAGAGGAGGTTAACAGACTGACTACAGGGAGGAGAGGAGGTTAACAGACTGACTACAGGGAGGAGAGAGGAGGTTAACAGACTGACTACAGGGAGGGAGAGGAGGTTAACAGACTGACTACAGGGAGGGGAGGAGGAGGGAGGTTAACAGACTGACTACAGGGAGGAGAGGGAGAGGAGGTTAACAGACTGACTACAGGGAGGAGAGGAGGTTAACAGACTGACTACAGGGAGGGAGGAGAGGAGGTTAACAGACTGACTACAGGGAGGGAGGAGGTTAACAGACTGACTACAGGGAGGAGAGGAGGTTAACAGACTGACTACAGGGAGGAGAGGAGGTTAACAGACTGACTACAGGGAGGGAGGAGAGGAGGTTAACAGACTGACTACAGGGAGGAGAGGAGAGGAGGTTAACAGACTGACTACAGGGAGGAGGAGGGAGGTTAACAGACTGACTACAGGGAGGAGAGGAGAGGAGGTTAACAGACTGACTACAGGGAGGAGAGAGAGGAGGTTAACAGACTGACTACAGGGAGGAGAGGAGGTTAACAGACTGACTACAGGGAGGAGAGGAGGTTAACAGACTGACTACAGGGAGGAGAGGAGGTTAACAGACTGACTACAGGGAGGAGAGAGGGAGGTTAACAGACTGACTACAGGGAGGGAGGAGGTTAACAGACTGACTACAGGGAGGGAGAGGAGGTTAACAGACTGACTACAGGGAGGAGAGGAGGTTAACAGACTGACTACAGGGAGGAGAGGAGAGGAGGTTAACAGACTGACTACAGGGAGGAGAGGAGAGGGAGGTTAACAGACTGACTACAGGGAGGAGGGAGGTTAACAGACTGACTACAGGGAGGAGAGGAGGTTAACAGACTGACTACAGGGAGGGAGGAGAGGAGGTTAACAGACTGACTACAGGGAGGAGAGGAGGTTAACAGACTGACTACAGGGAGGGAGGAGGTTAACAGACTGACTACAGGGAGGAGAGGAGAGGAGGTTAACAGACTGACTACAGGGAGGGAGGAGGTTAACAGACTGACTACAGGGAGGAGAGGAGGTTAACAGACTGACTACAGGGAGGAGAGGAGAGGAGGTTAACAGACTGACTACAGGGAGGAGAGGAGGTTAACAGACTGACTACAGGGAGGAGAGGAGGTTAACAGACTGACTACAGGGAGGGAGGGAGGTTAACAGACTGACTACAGGGAGGAGAGGAGGTTAACAGACTGACTACAGGGAGGAGAGGAGAGGAGGTTAACAGACTGACTACAGGGAGGGAGGAGAGGAGGTTAACAGACTGACTACAGGGAGAGGAGAGGAGGTTAACAGACTGACTACAGGGAGGAAGGAGAGGAGGGTTAACAGACTGACTACAGGGAGGAGAGGAGAGGAGGTTAACAGACTGACTACAGGGAGGAGAGGAGGTTAACAGACTGACTACAGGGAGGAGAGAGAGGGAGGTTAACAGACTGACTACAGGGAGGAGAGGAGAGGAGGTTAACAGACTGACTACAGGGAGGAGAGGTTAACAGAGAGGGAGGTTAACAGACTGACTACAGGGAGGAGAGGAGGTTAACAGACTGACTACAGGGAGGGAGGAGAGGAGGTTAACAGACTGACTACAGGGAGGGAGGAGAGAGGTTAACAGACTGACTACAGGGAGGAGAGGAGAGGAGGTTAACAGACTGACTACAGGGAGGAGAGGAGGTTAACAGACTGACTACAGGGAGGAGAGGAGGTTAACAGACTGACTACAGGGAGGAGAGGAGAGGAGGTTAACAGACTGACTACAGGGAGGAGAGGAGAGGAGGTTAACAGACTGACTACAGGGAGGGGAGAGGAGGTTAACAGACTGACTACAGGGAGGAGAGGAGGTTAACAGACTGACTACAGGGAGGGAGGAGAGGAGGTTAACAGACTGACTACAGGGAGGAGAGGAGAGGAGGTTAACAGACTGACTACAGGGAGGAGAGGAGAGGAGGTTAACAGACTGACTACAGGGAGGAGAGGAGGTTAACAGACTGACTACAGGGAGGAGAGGGGAGAGGAGGTTAACAGACTGACTACAGGGAGGAAGGAGAGGAGGTTAACAGACTGACTACAGGGAGGAGAGGAGAGGAGGTTAACAGACTGACTACAGGGAGGAGAGAGGAGGTTAACAGACTGACTACAGGGAGGAGAGGAGAGGAGGTTAACAGACTGACTACAGGGAGGAGAGGAGGTTAACAGACTGACTACAGGGAGGAGGAGGAGGTTAACAGACTGACTACAGGGAGGAGAGGAGGAGGTTAACAGACTGACTACAGGGAGGGGAGAGGAGGTTAACAGACTGACTACAGGGAGGGGAGAGGAGGTTAACAGACTGACTACAGGGAGGGAGGAGAGGAGGTTAACAGACTGACTACAGGGAGGGAGGAGAGGAGGTTAACAGACTGACTACAGGGAGGAGGAGAGGAGGTTAACAGACTGACTACAGGGAGGAGAGGAGGTTAACAGACTGACTACAGGGAGGAGGGAGAGGAGGTTAACAGACTGACTACAGGGAGGGAGAGGAGAGGAGGTTAACAGACTGACTACAGGGAGGAAGGAGAGGAGGTTAACAGACTGACTACAGGGAGGAGAGGAGAGAGGAGGTTAACAGACTGACTACAGGGAGGAGGAGAGGAGGTTAACAGACTGACTACAGGGAGGAGAGGAGGTTAACAGACTGACTACAGGGAGGAGAGGAGAGGAGGTTAACAGACTGACTACAGGGAGGAGAGGAGGTTAACAGACTGACTACAGGGAGGAGAGGAGGTTAACAGACTGACTACAGGGAGGAGAGGAGGTTAACAGACTGACTACAGGGAGGAGAGGAGAGGAGGTTAACAGACTGACTACAGGGAGGAGAGGAGGTTAACAGACTGACTACAGGGAGGAGAGGAGAGGAGGTTAACAGACTGACTACAGGGAGGAGAGGAGGTTAACAGACTGACTACAGGGAGGAGAGGAGAGGTTAACAGACTGACTACAGGGAGGAGAGGAGGTTAACAGACTGACTACAGGGAGGAGAGGAGAGGAGGTTAACAGACTGACTACAGGGAGGAGAGGAGGTTAACAGACTGACTACAGGGAGGGAGAGGAGGTTAACAGACTGACTACAGGGAGGAGAGGAGGTTAACAGACTGACTACAGGGAGGAGAGGGAGGTTAACAGACTGACTACAGGGAGGAGAGGAGAGGAGGTTAACAGACTGACTACAGGGAGGGAGGAGAGGAGGTTAACAGACTGACTACAGGGAGGAGAGGAGAGGAGGTTAACAGACTGACTACAGGGAGGAGAGGAGGTTAACAGACTGACTACAGGGAGGAGAGGAGAGGAGGTTAACAGACTGACTACAGGGAGGAGAGGAGGTTAACAGACTGACTACAGGGAGGAGAGGAGGTTAACAGACTGACTACAGGGAGGAGAGGAGGTTAACAGACTGACTATACCCCATGCATTAACTACACACCCCTCTCCCTGCTCCCTCCTCCCCGCTGTCTCCCTGCCTCTCCCTCCCTCCTCTCCCTCCCCCCCCTCCCTGCCTCTCCCCCCCCCCCTCCCTGCCTCCTCCCTCCCACCCTCCCCTGCCTCTCCCCCTCCCTGCCTGTCTCTCCCTCCCTCCCCCTGCCTGTCTCTCCCTCCCTCCCTCCTCCCCCTCCCTCCCACCCTGCCTCTCCCTCCCTGCCCTCTCCCTCCCTCCCTGCCTCTCCTCCGTCTCCCCCTCCCCTGCCTGTCTCGCCCTCCCTCCGTCACTCCCTCACCCCACCCTGTCTCTCTCCCTCCCTCCCACCCCTGCCTCTCCCTGCCTCTCCCTTCCACCCTGCCTCTCCCTCCCACCCTGCCTCTCCCCCTCCCTCCCACCCTGCCTCTCCCCCTCCCTCCCTCCCTGCCTCTCTTACGATCGTATCTGCTGTAGTTCGGTCTCTATTTTCTGTCCGGTGTTCCTGAAGATCTGAATGGCCGCCGGCCACCTTGTCGTCCTCCATCTTCAGACACTGAAGCAGAGACTCATATGTCTCAGCAGAGTGGAAACGCTGTGGGGTGGGTGAAGGACAGGACCTGGAGGAGAGGAGGAGAGGAGGAGGAAGAGGAGGAGGAGGAGGAGAGGAGGAGGAGGAGGAGGAGGAAGAGAGGAGGAGGAGAGGAGGAGGAGAGGAGAGGAGGAGGAAGAGAGGAGGAGAGGAGGAGAGGAGGAGGAGGAGAGGAGGAGGAGGAGAGGAGGAAGAGGAGAGTAGGAGGAGGAAGAGGAGAGGAGGAGGAGGAGGAAGAGGAGGAGGAGGAAGAGGAGGAGAGGAGGAGGAGGAGGGAGGGAGGGGAGGGGAGGAGGAGGAAGAGGAGAGGAGGAAGGAGGAGGAGGAGGAGGAGGAGAGGAGGGAGGAGGAGGAGAGGAGGAGGGGAGGAGGAGGAGGAGGAAGAGGAGAGGAGGAGGAGGAGGAGGAGAGGAGGAGAGAGGAGGAGGAGAGGAGGAGGAAGAGGAGGAGGAGGAGGAGGGGAGGGGAGGAAGAGGAGGAGGAAGAGGAGAGGAGGAGGAAGAGGAGGAGGAAGAGGAGGAAGAGGAGAGGAGGAAGAGGGAGGAGGAGAGGGGAGGAGAGGAGGAGAGGAGGAGGAGGAAGAGGAGAGGAGGGAGGAAGAGGAGGAGCGGAGGAAGAGGAGGAAGAGGAGGAGGAAGAGGAGAAGGAGGAAGAGGAGAGGAGGAGGAAGAGGAGGAGAGGAGGAAGAGGAGGGGAGAGGAGGAAGAGGAGGAAGAGGAGGAAGAGGAGAGGAGGGAGGGGAGGAGAGGAGAGGAGAGGAGGAGGAGAGGGGAGGAGGAGAGGAGGGAGGAGAGGGAGGAGGAGGAGGAGGAGGAGGAGAGGAGGAGGAGAGGGAGGAAGAGGAGAGGAGGAGGAGAGGAGGAGGAGAGGGAGGAAGAGAGGAGGGAAGAGAGGGGAGGAAGAGAGGGAGGAGGAGAGGAGGAGGAGAGGGAGGAGGAGAGGGAGGAAGAGGAGAGGAGGAGGAGGAGGAGAGGAGGGGAGGAGGGAGGAGGGAGAGGAAGAGGAGGAGGAGGGAGAGGGAGGGAGGAGAGAAGAGGAGAGGAGAGGAGGAAGAGGAGGGGAGGAGGAGGGAGAGGAGGAGAGACAAGAGGAGGAGGAGAGGAGGAAAGAGAAGGAGAGAAGAGAAAGACAAGAAAGTTATTAATTAATTCCACAAGTCCCCCCTCCCTCCCCCTCTCTCTCTCTCTCTCTCTCTCCTCATCCCTCCATCCCCCTCTCTCCCCTCATCCCTCCCTCTCTCCCTCATCCCTCCATCCCCTCCCCTCTCTCTCTTCATCCCTCCCTCCCCTCTCTCCTCATCCCTCCCTCCCCTCTCCCTCGTCCCCTCCTCTCCCCTCCTCTCTCTCTCTTCATCCCTCCCTCCCTCCCTCCTTCCTTCCTCCCCATCTCTCCCTCCCTCCTTCCTCCCCATCTCTCCCTCCCTCCTTCCTCCCTCCCTCTCGTCCTCCTCCCTCCCTCTCGTCCTCCCTCCCTCTCGTCCCCCCTCCCTCTCGTCCCCCTCCCTCTCGTCCCCCATCTCTTCATCCCTCCATCCATACCTTCAGTAGTTCCAGTCCAGAGCGAATGGCAGTGTCTGGTGTGACACCTTCCTCATCATCATCGGCCGTTCCTCGATAGACTTATTCAGCAGCTTGACCAGAGCACTGAGCAGAGAGACATTATATAACCTCTTATTCAACAGATAGACCAGAGCACTGAGCAGAGAGACATATAACCTCTTATTCAGCAGATAGACCAGAGCACTGAGCAGAGAGACATTATATAACCTCTTATTCAACAGCTAGACCAGAGCACTGAGCAGAGAGACATTATATAACCTCTTATTGAGCAGATAGACCAGAGCACTGAGCAGAGAGACATTATATAACCTCTTATTCAACAGATAGAGCACTGAGCAGAGAGACATATAACCTCTTATTCAACAGATAGACCAGAGCACTGAGCAGAGAGTCATTATATAACCTCTTATTCAGCAGATAGACCAGAGCACTGAGCAGATATAACCACACACACACCCCCATTTATTTACCTGATGGCCTCTGAGTCGATGTGGACGGGAGCAATGCGTTCCAACAGGAACTTCACCATCTCCAGGAAGGGGTTGGTGGGCTGCTTCGGGAACGTCAGTTTACGAGTAATCTCCCTCTGAAAAACACGATCAATATCTAACTGGTCATCTCCCTCTGAAAAACACGATCAATATCTAACTGGTAATCTCCCTCTGAAATACACGATCAATATCTAACTGGTAACCTCCCCTCTGAAATACACGATCAATATCTAACTGGTAATCTCCCTCTGAAATACACGATCAATATCTAACTGGTAATCTCCCCTCTGAAATACATGATCAATATCTAACTGGTCATCTCCCTCTGAAATACACGATCAATATCTAACTGGTCATCTCCCTCTGAAATACATGATCAATATCTAACTGGTCATCTCCCTCTGAAAAACACGATCAATATCTAACTGGTAATCTCCCTCTGAAAAACACGATCAATATCTAACTGGTCATCTCCCTCTGAAAACACGATCAATATCTAACTGGTAACCTCCCCTCTGAAAAACACGATCAATATCTAACTGGTAATCTCCCTCTGAAATACACGATCAATATCTAACTGGTAATCTCCCTCTGCAAAACACGATCAATATCTAACTGGTAATCTCCCTCTGAAATACATGATCAATATCTAACTGGTCATCTCCCTCTGAAATACATGATCAATATCTAACTGGTCATCTCCCTCTGAAAAACACGATCAATATCTAACTGGTCATCTCCCCTCTGAAATACACGATCAATATCTAACTGGTAACCTCCCTCTGAAAAACACGATCAATATCTAACTGGTCACCTCCCCTCTGAAATACATGATCAATATCTAACTGGTCATCTCCCTCTGAAATACATGATTGTTCAAAAGTTTGGGGTCACTTAGAAATGTCCTTGTTTTTGAAAGAAAAGCACCTTTATTTTGTCCATTTAAAATAACATTAAATTGATCAGAAATACAGTTTACATAGTTAATGTTGTAAATGACTATGTTAGCTCAAAAACCAAGAAAAAATCCATCCAGGCAGTGGGATTGTTTTATGTTTGAGGTTTTCCATCGACTGCCTTCACAGATCCCATTGATTTATGACTCAAATTGCAGTTCCTATGGCTTCCACCAGATGTCAACAGTCTTTAGAAATTGTTTCAGGCTTGTATTCTGAAAAATGAGGGATAAGGTCACTCTGAATGAGTGGACACTGCAGTGTCCCAGAGGTTTTTCATACACGACAGAGAGCCTTTCTTGTTTTCCTTTTATATTGACAAAGATATTGTCCGGTTGAAATATTATTGATTATTACGACTAAAAACAACCTGAAGATAGAGTATAAACATGTTTGCCTGTTTTGACTGCCTTTGAGCCTGTGGATTATTGAACAAAACGCACAAACAAAACAGAGGTTTTTGGATATAAAGAGGGGCTTTATCGAAACAAAATGAACATTTATTGTGTAACTGGGAGTCTTGTGAGTGCAACCATATGAAGATCATCAAAGGTAAGGGATTAATTTTCTCTCTATTTCTGACTTGTGTAACTCCTCTGCTTGGCTGGTAGCTGTTTGTAATGATTTGTCTGCTGGGATACATCTGCTGTCCTCAGATAATCGCATGGTCCGCTTTCGCCGTGAAGCCTTTATGAAATCTGACACGGTGGTTGGATGAACAAGAAGTTCATCTTTAAGCTGATGTATAACACCTGTATGCTTCATGAATTTTTATAATGAGTATTTCTGTTTTCTAATTTGGCGCTCTGCAAAGTCTTGGAGCTCGAGGGTTACAAACAGGGTTCAGGTCAATGGACGTACACTTCTCCAGGATTTGTTTCTTTCCTATCAGTTTTTTTGCGGTGTACTTTGTGTCCAGGGACTAATGTATTGTTATCTTTGTATGAGGAGAAATAATAATGTCTGTTTATGCCCTGCTATTGTTTTAATTTGGATTTTATTTTTGTACCCAAATATACTTTATTTTTGTTACCGTCCCAGGTCCCCTAGTGGGGTAAAAGAAGCAATAAAACTGGCCTTCTTTAGACTTGCTGAGTATCTGGAGCATCAGCGTTTGTGGGTTTGATTACAGACACAAAATTGGCAAGAAACAAAGAACTTTCTTCTGAAACTCGTCAGTCTATTCTTGTTCTGAGAATTGAAGGCGATTCCAAGTGAGAAATTGCCAAGAAACTGAAGATCTCGTACAATGCTGTGTAATACTCCCTTCACAGAACAGCGCAAACTGGCTCTAACCAGAATAGAAAGAGGAGTGGGAGGCCCCGGTGCACAACTGAGCAAGAGGACAAGTACATTAGAGTGTCTAGTTTGAGAAACAGACGCCTCACAAGTTCTCAACTGGCAGCTTCATTAAATAGTACCCACAATACACCCGTCTCAACGTCAACAGTGAAGAGGAGACCCCGGGATGCTGGCCTTCTAGGCAGAGTTCCTCTGTCCAGTCTCAACGTCAACAGTGAAGAGGAGACTCTGGGATGCTGGCCTTCTAGACAGAGTTCCTCTGTCCAGTCTCAATGTCAACAGTGAAGAGGAGACTCCGGGATGCTGGCCTTCTAGGCAGAGTTCCTCTGTCCAGTCTCATCGTCAACAGCGAAGAGGAGACTCTGGGATGCTGGCCTTCTAGGCAGAGTTCCTCTGTCCAGTGTCTGTGTTCTTTTGCCCATCTTAATCTTTTATTGGCCAGTCTGAGATATGGCTTTTTCTTTGCAACTCTGCCTAGAAGGCCAGTGTGTGTGTTGGTGTGTGTGTATGTGTGTGTGTGAGTGTTGGTGTGTGTGTGTTGGTGTGTGTGTGTGTGTGTGTGGTGTGTGTTGGTGTGTGTGTTGGTGTGTGTGTGTGTGTGTGTGTGTGTGTGTGTGTGTGTGTGTGTGTGTGTGTGTGGTGTGTGTGTGTGGTGTGTGTGTGTGTGTGTGTGTGTGTGTGTTGGTGTGTGTTGGTGTGTGTGTGTGTGTGTATATGTGTGTGTGTGTGTGTGTGTGTGTGTGTGTGTGTGTGTGTGTGTGTGTGTTCTCACCACACAGAGTTCGGCCTGCTTACAGGAGCAGGTTGGGCTGATGAGAGTATCCAGCTGGACTCGGAGCTTCTCATCTTCTCCTAACACCTGGTTAAACCGCTTCATGAAGTCCTGGGCCTTACCAGCATCAGGGAGTGTTCTCTGGGGGGGGGGGGGGAGGAGGGAGAGGGGGAGGGAGAGAGAGGGGGAGGGAGAGAGAGAGGGGGAGGGAGAGAGAGAGGGGTGGGAGAGAGAGGGGAGGGAGAGAGAGAGGAGGGAGAGAAGAGGGGGAGGGAGAGAGGGGGAGGGAGAGAGAGTGGAGGGAGAGGGAGATGAGGGAGAGAGAGGGGGAGGGAGAGGGAGGAGGGAGAGAGAGGAGGAGGGAGAGAGAGGGAGTGTAATTTCAAATGTGTTTTATTGTGAAGCATTAGCATTTATACATGACACAACTACTACCCCCCCTCCCCCCAGCCCCAAACCCAGGAGTCCCCCCTCCCCCCAGCCCCAAACCCAGCAGTCCCCCCCCCCCCCCCAGCCCCAAACCCAGGAGTCCCCCAGCAGTCCCCCTCCCCCCCAGCCCCAAACCCAGGAGTCCCCCCCTCCCCCCAGCCCCAAACCCAGGAGTCCCCCCCTCCCCCCAGCCCCAAACCCAGAAGTCCCCCCTCCCCCCAGCCCCAAACCCAGCAGTCCCCCCTCCCCCCAGCCCCAAACCCAGGAGTCCCCCCTCCCCCCAGCCCCAAACCCAGCAGTTTGGGGGGGGGGAGGGAGGGAGAGGGGAGGGAGAGAGAGAGGGGGAGGGAGAGAGAGAGGGAGGGAGAGAGAGAGGGGGAGGGAGAGAGAGGGGGAGGGAGAGAGAGGAGGAGGAGAGAGAGAGGGGGAGGGAGAGAGGGGGAGGGAGAGAGAGGAGGAGGGAGAGGGGAGATGAGGGAGAGAGAGGGGGAGGGAGAGAGGAGGAGGGAGAGAGAGGAGGAGGGAGAGAGAGGAGTGTAATTTCAAATGTGTTTTATTGTGAAGCATTAGCATTTATACATGACACAACTACTACCCCCTCCCCCCAGCCCCAAACCCAGGAGTCCCCCCCTCCCCCCAGCCCCAAACCCAGCAGTCCCCCCTCCCCCAGCCCCAAACCCAGGAGTCCCCCAGCAGTCCCCCCTCCCCCCAGCCCCAAACCCAGGAGTCCCCCTCCCCCCAGCCCCAAACCCAGGAGTCCCCCTCCCCCAGCCCCAAACTCCAGAAGTCCCCCCCCTCCCCCCAGCCC
Organism: Oncorhynchus masou masou; assembly: GCF_036934945.1. Lineage (NCBI taxonomy): Eukaryota > Metazoa > Chordata > Actinopteri > Salmoniformes > Salmonidae > Oncorhynchus > Oncorhynchus masou. The sequence goes on from NC_088231.1 coordinate 27,832,947, forward strand.
CAAACCCAGCAGTCCCCCCTCCCCCCCAGCCCCAAACCCAGGAGTCCCCCCCCCCCCAGCCCCAAACCCAGCAGTTTGGGGGGGGGGGGGGAGAGGAGGAGGGAGGAGGGGGGAGAGAGAGAGAGGGGAGGGAGAGAGAGAGGGGGAGGGAGAGAGAGAGGGGGAGGGAGAGAGAGAGGGGGGGAGGGAGAGAGAGGAGGAGGGAGAGAGAGAGGGGGAGGGAGAGAGGGGGAGGGAGAGAGAGGGAGGAGGGAGAGGGGAGATGAGGGAGAGAGAGGGGGAGGGAGAGGGAGGAGGGAGAGAGAGGAGGAGGGAGAGAGAGGGAGTGTCATTTCAAATGTATTTTATTGTGAAGCATTAGCATTCATACATGACACGACGACTACCCCCACTCCAGCCAGCCCCAAACCCACGACTACCCCCCTCCACCCAGCCCCAAACCCAGCAGTCCCCCCTCCACCCAGCCCCAAACCCAGGAGTCCCCCTCCCCCCCAGCCCCAAACCCAGCAGTCCCCCTCCCCCCAGCCCCAAACCCAGAGTCCCCCCTCCCCCCAGCCCCAAACCCAGCAGTCCCCCTCCCCCCAGCCCCAAACCCAGGAGTCCCCCCTCCCCCCCAGCCCCAAACCCAGGAGTCCCCCTCCCCCCAGCCCCAAACCCAGCAGTCCCTCCTCTCCCAGCCCCAAACCCAGCAGTCCCCCCTCCCCCCAGCCCCAAACCCAGCAGTCCCCCCTCCCCCAGCCCCAAACCCAGGAGTCCCCCTCCCCCAGCCCCAAACCCAGGAGTCCCCCTCCCCCAGCCCCAAACCCAGCAGTCCCCCTCCCCCAGCCCCAAACCCAGGAGTCCCCCTCCCCCAGCCCCAAACCCAGGAGTCCCCCTCCCCCCAGCCCCAAACCCAGGAGTCCCCCTCCCCACAGCCCCAAACCCAGCAGTCCCCCCTCCCCCCAGCCCCAAACCCAGGAGTCCCCCCTCCCCCACAGCCCCAAACCCAGCAGTCCCCCCTCCCCCAGCCCCAAACCCAGCAGTCCTCCCTCCCTCCCCCCCAGCCCCAAACCCAGCAGTCCTCCCTCCCCCCAGCCCCAAACCCAGAGTCCCCCTCCCCCCAGCCCCAAACCCAGCAGTCCTCCCTCCCCCCAGCCCCAAACCCAGGAGTCCTCCCTCCCCCAGCCCCAAACCCAGGAGTCCCCCTCCCCCAGCCCCAAACCCAGCAGTCCCCCTCCCCCCAGCCCCAAACCCAGGAGTCCCCCTCCCCCCAGCCCCAAACCCAGCAGTCCCCCTCCCCCAGCCCCAAACCCAGGAGTCCCCCTCCCCAGCCCCAAACCCAGGAGTCCCCCTCCCCCCAGCCCCAAACCCAGGAGTCCCCCCTCCCCCAGCCCCAAACCCAGCCCCCCTCCCAAACCCAGAAGTCCCCCTCCCCCCAGCCCCAAACCCAGCAGTCCCCCCTCCCCCCAGCCCCAAACCCAGGAGTCCCCCCCCCCCAGCCCCAAACCCAGCAGTCCCCCCCCCCAGCCCCAAACCCAGGGAGTCCCCCCTCCCCCAGCCCCAAACCCAGAGTCCTCCCTCCCCCAGCCCCAAACCCAGCAGTCCCCCCTCCCCCCAGCCCCAAACCCAGGAGTCCCCCTCCCCCCCAGCCCCAAACCCAGGAGTCCCCCCCTCCCCCAGCCCCAAACCCAGCAGTCCCCCTCCCCCCAGCCCCAAACCCAGAAGTCCCCCCTCCCCCCCAGCCCCAAACCCAGCAGTCCCCCCTCCCCCCCCAGCCCCAAACCCAGGAGTCCCCCTCCCCCCAGCCCCAAACCCAGCAGTCCCCCCCCCCAGCCCCAAACCCAGCAGTCCCCCCTCCCCCCCAGCCCCAAACCCAGGAGTCCCCCTCCCCCCAGCCCCAAACCCAGGAGTCCCCCCTCCCCCAGCTCCAAACCCAGAAGTCCCCCCCCCCCCCAGCCCCAAACCCAGAAGTCCCCCTCCCCCAGCCCCAAACCCAGCAGTCCCCCCTCCCCCCCAGCCCCCAAACCCAGCAGTCCCCCTCCCCCCAGCCCCAAAACCCAGGAGTCCCCCCTCCCCCCAGCCCCAAACCCAGCAGTCCCCCCCCCAGCCCCAAACCCAGGAGTCCCCCCTCCCCCCAGCCCCAAACCCAGCAGTCCCCCCCCCAGCCCCAAACCCAGGAGTCCCCCTCCCCCCAGCCCCAAACCCAGCAGTCCCCCCCTCCCCCAGCCCCAAAAACCCAGGAGTCCCCCCCTCCCCCCAGCCCCAAACCCAGCAGTCCCCCTCCCCCAGCCCCAAACCCAGCAGTCCCCCCCCCAGCCCCAAACCCAGGAGTCCCCCTCCCCCCAGCCCCAAACCCAGCAGTCCCCCCTCCCCCCAGCCCCAAACCCAGCAGTCCCCTCCACCCAGCCCCAAACCCAGCAGTCCCCCCTCCCCCAGCCCCAAACCCAGCAGTCCCCCCTCCCCCCAGCCCCAAACCCAGCAGTCCCCCTCCCCCCAGCCCCAAACCCAGCAGTCCCCCCTCCCCCCAGCTCCAAACCCAGAAGTCCCCCCCAGCCCCAAACTCAGCAGTAGAGAGAAGTCACTCACTGCTAATGGTCATCAGCTTTCCAAACATGGCCGTGGTGTTGGCTTCAGACTAGAGAGGAGAGAGACCAGGTTACAAGAGGTGTGTGTGTTGTGTGATGAAGTGGTGTGATGAAGAGGAGTGGTGTGATGAAGTGGTGTGATGAAGAGGAGTGGTGTGATGAAGAGGCGTGATGAAGAGGAGTGTGGTGTGATGAGGAGTGTGGTGTGATGAAGAGGAGTGTTGTGTGATGAAGAGGAGAGTGGTGTGATGAAGAGGCGT
>NC_088231.1:27836270-27868770 GCF_036934945.1 Oncorhynchus masou masou
ATGTATTAACAGTGGGGTTGAGTCCTGATGTATTAACAGTGGGGTTGGGGTTGAGTGATTAACAGTGGGGTTGATGAGTCCTGATGTATTAACAGTGGGGTTGAGTCGTGTCCTGATGTATTAACAGTGGGGTTGAGTCGTGTCCTGATGATGTTAACAGTGGGGTTGAGTCGTGCTGAGTGTCCTGATGTGTTAACAGTGGGTTGAGTCGTGTCCAGATGTGTTAACAGTCGCGGGGTTGGGGGTCATGGTCCTGGTTAACGGGGGTTGAGTCGTGTCCAGATGTGTTAACAGTGGGGTTGGGTTGAGTCGCGGGGTTGAGTCGTGTCCAGATGTATTAACAGTGGGGTTGAGTCGCGTGGGGTTGAGTCGTGTCCTGATGTGTTAACAGTGGGGTTGAGTCGTGTCCTAATGTTAACAGTGGGTTGAGTCGTGTCCTGATGTGTTAACAGTGGGGTTGAGTCGTGGGGTTGAGTCGTGTCCTGATGTGTTAACAGTGGGGTTGAGTCGTGGGGTTGAGTCGTGTCCTGATGTATTAACAGTGGGGTTGAGTCGTGTCTTGATGTGTTAACAGTGGGGTTGAGTCGTGTCCTGATGTATTAACAGTGGGGTTGAGTCGTGGGTTGAGTCGTGTCCTGATGTATTAACAGTGGGGTTGAGTCGTGTCCTGATGTGTTAACAGTGGGGTTGAGTCAGTGGGGTTGAGTCGTGTCCTGATGTATTAACAGTGGGGTTGAGTATTAACGTGGGGTTGAGTCGTGTCCTGATGTGTTAGCAGTGGGTTGAGTCGTGTCCAGATGTGTATTACAGTGGGGCTGAGAGTCGTGGGGTTGAGTCGTGGGGTTGAGTCGTGTCCAGATGTATTAACAGTGGGGTTGAGTCGTGGGGTTGAGTCGTGTCCTGATGTGTTAACAGTGGGGTTGAGTCGTATTAAAAGTCCAAATGTGTTAACAGTGGGGTTGAGTCATGTCCTGATGTATTAACAGTGGGGTTGAGTCGTGGGGTTGAGTCGTGTCCTGATGTGTTAACAGTGGGGTTGAGTCGTGGGGGGTTGAGTCGTGTCCTGATGTATTAACAGTGGGGTTGAGTCGTGTCCTGATGTATTAACAGTGGGGTTGAGTCGTGGGGTTGAGTGTCCTAATGTGTTAACAGTGGGGTTGAGTCATGTCCTGATGTGTTAACAGTGGGGTTGGAGTCGTCCTGGGGTTGAGTCGTGTCCAAATTTATTAACAGTGGGGTTGAGTCGTGGGGTTGAGTCGTGTCCTGATGTGTTAACAGTGGGGTTGAGTCGTGTCCTGATGTATTAACAGTGGGGGTTGAGTCGTGTCCTGGTGCATTAACAGTGGGGTTGAGTCGTGGGGTTGAGTCGTGTCCTGATGTGTTAACAGTGGGGTTGAGTCGTGTCCTGATGTATTAACAGTGGGGTTGAGTCGTGGGGTTGAGTCGTGTCCTGATGTATTAACAGTGGGGTTGAGTCGTGTCCTGATGTATTAACAGTGGGGTTGAGTCGTGTCCTGATGTATTAACAGTGGGGTTGAGTCGTGTCCTGGTGTATTGAGTGGGGTTGAGTCGGTCCTGATGTATTAACAGTGGGGTTGAGTCGTGGGTTGAGTCGTGGTCCTGATGTATTAACAGTGGGGTTGAGTCGTGTCCTGATGTGTTAACAGTGGGGTTGAGTCGATGCGTTAACAGTGGGGTTGAGTCGGTCCTGATGTGTTAACAGTGGGTTGAGTCGTGTCCAGATGTGTTAACAGTGGGGTTGAGTCGTGGGGTTGAGTCAGTGGGGTTGAGTCGTGTCCAGATGTATTAACAGTGGGGTTGAGTCGTGGGGTTGAGTCGTGTCCTGATGTGTTAACAGTGGGGTTGAGTCGTGTCCTAATGTGTTAACAGTGGGGTTGAGTCGTGTCCTGATGTGTTAACAGTGGGGTTGAGTCGCGGGGTTGAGTCGTGTCCTGATGTGTTAACAGTGGGGTTGAGTCGTGGGGTTGAGTCGTGTCCTGATGTATTAACAGTGGGGTTGAGTCGTGTCCTGATGTATTAACAGTGGGGTTGAGTCGTGTCCTAATGTGTTAACAGTGGGGTTGAGTCGTGTCCTGATGTGTTAACAGTGGGGTTGAGTCGGGGTTGAGTCGTGTCCAGATTTATTAACAGTGGGGTTGAGTCGTGGGGTTGAGTCGTGTCCTGATGTGTTAACAGTGGGGTTGAGTCGTGGGGTTGAGTCCTGAGGTGTCCTGGTGTGTTAACAGTGGGGTTGAGTGGGGTTGAGTCGTGTCCTGATGTATTAACAGTGGGGTTGAGTCGTGTCCTGGTGTATTAACAGTGGGGTTGAGTCATGGGGTTGAGTCGTGTCCTGATGTGTTAACAGTGGGGTTGAGTCGTGTCCTGATGTATTAACAGTGGGGTTGAGTCGTGGGCTGTATTAACAGTGGGGTTGAGTCGTGGGGTTGAGTCGTGACATGATGTATTAACAGTGGGGTTGAGTCGTGTCCTGATGTATTAACAGTGGGGTTGAGTCGTGGGGTTGAGTCGTGTCCTGATGTATTAACAGTGGGGTTGAGTCGTGGGGTTGAGTCGTGTCCTGATGTGTTAACAGTGGGGTTGAGTCGTGGGTTGAGTCGTGTCCTGATGTATTAACAGTGGGGTTGAGTCGTGTCCTGATGTATTAACAGTGGGGTTGAGTCGTGGGGTTGAGTCGTGTCCTGATGTATTAACAGTGGGGTTGAGTCGTGAGGTTGAGTCATGTCCTGATGTATTAACAGTGGGGTTGAGTCGTGAGGTTGAGTCATGTCCTGATGTATTAACAGTGGGGTTGAGTCGTGTCCTGATATATTAACAGTGGGGTTGAGTCGTGGGGTTGAGTCGTGTCCTGATGTATTAACAGTGGGGTTGAGTCGTGGGGTTGAGTCGTGTCCTGATGTGTTAACAGTGGGGTTGAGTCGTGGGGTTGAGTCGTGTCCTGATGTATTAACAGTGGGGTTGAGTCGTGTCCTGATGTGTTAACAGTGGGGTTGAGTCGTGTTCTGATGTATTAAAAGTGGGGTTGAGTCGTGTCCTGATGTATTAACAGTGGGGTTGAGTCGTGTCCTGATGTATTAACAGTGGGGTTGAGTCGTGGGGTTGAGTCGTGTCCTGATGTGTTAACAGTGGGGTTGAGTCGGGTCCTTATGTGTTAACAGTGGGGTTGAGTCGTGGGGTTGAGTCGTGGGGTTGAGTCGTGTCCTGATGTATTAACAGTGGGGTTGAGTCGTGTCCTGATGTATTAACAGTGGGGTTGAGTCGTGTCCTGATGTATTAACAGTGGGGTTGAGTCGTGGGGTTGAGTCGTGTCCTGATGTGTTAACAGTGGGGTTGAGTCGTGTCCTGATGTATTAACAGTGGGGTTGAGTCATGTCCTGATGTGTTAACAGTGGGGTTGAGTCGTGGGGTTGAGTCGTGTCCTGGTGTGTTAACAGTGGGGTTGAGTCGTGTCCTGATGTATTAACAGTGGGGTTGAGTCGTGTCCTGATGTGTTAACAGTGGGGTTGAGTCGTGGGGTTGAGTCGTGTCCTGGTGTGTTAACAGTGGGGTTGAGTCGTGGGGTTGAGTCGCTAACCGTGGGCCAGGGGGTTGTTATTACGGTTCGGTTCACTAACCGTGGGCCGGGGGTGGTTGTTACGGTCCGGTTCACTAACCGTGGGCCAGGGGGTTGTTGTTACGGTCCGGTTCACTAACCGTGGGCCAGGGGGTCGTTGTTACGGTCCGGTTCACTAACCGTGGGCCAGGGGGTTGTTGTTATATTACGGTCCGGTTCACTAACCGTGGGCCAGGGGGTTGTTGTTATGTTCCGGTCCGGTTCACTAACCGTGGTACGGGGGGTTGTTGTTACGGTCCGGCTCACTAACCGTGGTACGGGGGGTTGTTGTTACGGTCCGGTTCACTAACCGTGGGCCAGGGTGTTGTTGTTATGTTCCGGTCCGGTTCACTAACCGTGGTACGGGGGGTTGTTGTTACGGTCCGGTTCACTAACCGTGGGCCAGGGGGTTGTTGTTACGGTCCGGTTCACTAACCGTGGGCCAGGGGGTTGTTGTTACGGTCCGGTTCACTAACCGTGGGCCAGGGGGTCGTTGTTACGGTCCGGTTCACTAACCGTGGGCCAGGGGGTTGTTGTTACGGTCCGGTTCACTAACCGTGGGCCAGGGGTTGTTGTTACGGTCCGGTTCACTAACCGTGGGCCAGGGGTTGTTGTTACGGTCCGGTTCACTAACCGTGGGCCAGGGGTTGTTGTTACGGTCCGGTTCACTAACCGTGGGCCAGGGGTTGTTGTTACGGTCCGGTTCACTAACCGTGGGCCAGGGGGTTGTTGTTACGGTCCGGTTCACTAACCGTGGGCCAGGGGGTTGTTGTTACGGTCCGGCTCACTAACCGTGGGCCAGGGGGTTGTTGTTACGGTCCGGTTCACTAACCGTGGGCCAGGGGTTGTTGTTACGGTCCGGTTCACTAACCGTGGGCCAGGGGGTTGTTGTTATGTTCCGGTCCGGTTCACTAACCGTGGTACGGGGGGTTGTTGTTACGGTCCGGTTCACTAACCGTGGGCCAGGGGGTTGTTGTTACGGTCCGGTTCACTAACCGTGGGCCAGGGGGTTGTTGTTGATGAATTCCCGCCTGATACTGATGTTCTTGAGCAGACACTGTCTGGCGTGGGCCCTCCTCTCCTTGACCGGGTCTTTGGCACACAGCGAGAAGACGGCCAGGTACTCTAACGGGAGGAGCAGCTTGACCAGAGCCAGGTGTAACTTCTGGGCAAAGATCTGACGCACCTGGTAACACTCATCCTGCAGGAGACCACAGAACACTTCAACGACAAAACACTTCAACGACTTGGACAGAACACTTCAACGACTTGGACAGAACACTTCAACGACTTGGACAGAACACTTCAACGACTTGGACAGAACACTTCAACGACAGAACACTTCAACGACAGAACACTTCAACGACAGAACACTTCAACGACAGAACACTTCAACGACAGAACACTTCAACGACAGAACACTTCAACAACAAGGACAGAACACTTCAACAACAAGGACAGAACACTTCAACAACAAGGACAGAACACTTCAACAACAAGGACAGAACACTTCAACAACAAGGACAGAACACTTCAACAACAAGGACAGAACACTTCAACAACAAGGACAGAACACTTCAACGACAAGGACAGAAAACACAGAAACTTTTCCTAAAGTCCCACCCTGACAGAAACGTTTCCTAAAGTCCCACCCTGACAGAAACTTTTCCTAAAGTCCCACCCCGACAGAAACGTTTCCTTAAAGTCCACCTGACAGAAACGTTTCCTAAAGTCCCACCCTGACAGAAACGTTTCCTAAAGTCCCACCCTGACAGACAGTCTGACAGAAACGTTTCCTAAAGTCCCACCCTGACAGAAACGTTTCCTAAAGTCCCACCCTGACAGAAACGTTTCCTAAAGTCCCACCCCGACAGAAACGTTTCCTAAAGTCCCACCCTGACAGAAACGTTTCCTAAAGTCCCACCCTGACAGAAACGTTTCCTAAAGTCCCACCCCGACAGAAACGTTTCCTAAAGTCCCATCCTGACAGAAACGTTTCCTAAAGTCCCATCCTGACAGAAACGTTTCCTTAAAGTCCCACCCTGACAGAAACATTTCCTAAAGTCCCACCCTGACAGAAACGTTTCCTAAAGTCCCATCCTGACAGAAACGTTTCCTAAAGTCCCACTCTGACAGAAACGTTTCCTAAAGTCTCACCCCGACAGAAACGTTTCCTAAAGTCCCACCCCGACAGAAACGTTTCCTAAAGTCCCCCCCGACACACAGTCTTACAGAAACGTTTCCTTAAAGTCCCACCCCGACAGAAACGTTTCCTTAAAGTCCCACCCTGACAGAAACGTTTCCTAAAGTCCCACTCTGACAGAAACGTTTCCTAAAGTCCCACCCTGACAGAAACGTTTCCTAAAGTCCCACTCTGACAGAAACGTTCCTAAAGTCCCACCCTGACAGAAACGTTTCCTAAAGTCCCACCCTGACAGAAACGTTTCCTTAAAGTCCCACCCCGACAGAAACGTTTCCTTAAAGTCCCACCCGACAGAAACGTTTCCTTAAAGTCCCACCCCGACAGAAACGTTTCCTAAAGTCCCACTCTGACAGAAATGTTTCCTTAAAGTCCCACTCTGACAGAAATGTTTCCTAAAGTCCCACCCCGACAGAAACGTTTCCTAAAGTCCCACTCTGACAGAAATGTTTCCTTAAAGTCCCACCCTGACAGAAACGTTTCCTAAAGTCCCACCCTGACAGAAACGTTTCCTAAAGTCCCACCCTGACAGAAACGTTTCCTAAAGTCCCACCCCGACAGAAACGTTTCCTTAAAGTCCCACCCTGACAGAAACGTTTCCTAAAGTCCCACCCCGACAGAAACGTTTCCTTAAAGTCCCACCCTGACAGAAACGTTTCCTAAAGTCCCACTCTGACAGAAATGTTTCCTTAAAGTCCCACCCTGACAGAAACATTTCCTAAAGTCCCACCCTGACAGAAACGTTTCCTAAAGTCCCACTCTGACAGAAACGTTTCCTAAAGTCCCACTCTGACAGAAACGTTTCCTAAAGTCCCACCCAGACAGAAACGTTTCCTAAAGTCCCACCCGACAGAAACGTTTCCTAATGTCCCACCCCGACAGAAACGTTTCCTAAAGTCCCACCCCGACAGAAACGTTTCCTTAAAGTCCCACCTGACAGACAGTCTTACAGAAACGTTTCCTTAAAGTCCCACCCCGACAGAAACGTTTCCTAAAGTCCCACCCGACAGAAACGTTTCCTAAAGTCCCACCCGACAGAAACGTTTCCTTAAAGTCCCACCCTGACAGAAACGTTTCCTTAAAGTCCAACCCTGACAGAAACGTTTCCTAAAGTCCCACCCTGACAGAAACGTTTCCTAAAGTCCCACCCTGACAGAAACGTTTCCTTAAAGTCCCACCCCGACAGAAACGTTTCCTAAAGTCCCACACTGACAGAAACGTTTCCTAAAGTCCCACCCCGACAGAAACGTTTCCTAAAGTCCCACTCTGACAGAAATGTTTCCTTAAAGTCCCACCCTGACAGAAACATTTCCTAAAGTCCCACCCTGACAGAAACGTTTCCTAAAGTCCCACTCTGACAGAAACGTTTCCTAAAGTCCCACTCTGACAGAAACGTTTCCTAAAGTCCCACCCAGACAGAAACGTTTCCTAAAGTCCCACCCGACAGAAACGTTTCCTAATGTCCCACCCCGACAGAAACGTTTCCTAAAGTCCCACCCGACAGAAACGTTTCCTTAAAGTCCCACCCTGACACACAGTCTTACAGAAACGTTTCCTTAAAGTCCCTCCTCGACAGAAACGTTTCCTTAAAGTCCCACCCTGACAGAAACGTTTCCTAAAGTCCCACCCTGACAGAAACGTTTCCTAAAGTCCCACCCCGACAGAAACGTTTCCTAAAGTCCCACCCGACAGAAACGTTTCCTTAAAGTCCCACCCTGACAGAAACGTTTCCTTAAAGTCCAACCCTGACAGAAACGCTTCCTAAAGTCCCACCCTGACAGAAACGTTTCCTAAAGTCCCACCCCGACATAAACGTTTCCTTAAAGTCCCACCCCGACAGAAACGTTTCCTAAAGTCCCACCCCGACAGAAACGTTTCCTAAAGTCCCACCCCGACAGAAACGTTTCCTAAAGTCCCACCCAGACAGAAACGTTTCATAAAGTCCCCACCCCGACAGAAACATTTCCTAAAGTCCCACCCAGACAGAAACGTTTCCTAAAGTCCCACCCTGACAGAAATGTTTCCTAAAGTCCCACCCGACAGAAACGTTTCCTAAAGTCCCACGCCGACAGAAACGTTTCCTAAAGTCCCACTCTGACAGAAACGTTTCCTAAAGTCCCACCCCGACAGAAACGTTTCCTAAAGTCCCACCCCGACAGAAACGTTTCCTAAAGTCCCACCCTGACAGAAACGTTTCCTAAAGTCCCACCCCGACAGACAGTCTGACAGAAACGTTTCCTAAAGTCCCTCCCTGATAGAAACGTTTCCTAAAGTCCCACCCCGACAGAAACGTTTCCTAAAGTCCCACCCCGACAGACAGTCTGATAGAAACGTTTCCTAAAGTCCCACCCAGACAGAAACGTTTCATAAAGTCCCCACCCCGACAGAAACATTTCCTTAAGTCCCACCCAGACAGAAACGTTTCCTAAAGTCCCACCCTGACAGAAATGTTTCCTAAAGTCCCACCCGACAGAAACGTTTCCTAAAGTCCCACGCCGACAGAAACGTTTCCTAAAGTCCCACGCTGACAGAAACATTTCCTAAAGTCCCACCCCGACAGAAACGTTTCCTAAAGTCCCACCCCGACAGAAACGTTTCCTAAAGTCCCACCCTGACAGAAATGTTTCCTAAAGTCCCACCCCAACAGACAGTCTGACAGAAACGTTTCCTAAAGTCCCTCCCTGATAGAAACGTTTCCTAAAGTCCCACCCCGACAGAAACGTTTCCTAAAGTCCCACCCCGACAGACAGTCTGACAGAAACGTTTCCTAAAGTCCCACCCTGACAGAAACGTTTCCTTAAAGTCCCACCCTGACAGAAACGTTTCCTAAAGTCCCACCCTGACAGAAACGTTTCCTAAAGTCCCACCCTGACAGAAACGTTTCCTTAAAGTCCCACCCCGACAGACAGTCTGACAGAAACGTTTCCTTAAAGTCCCACCCCGACAGACAGTCTGACAGAAACGTTTCCTAAAGTCCCACCCCGACAGAAACGTTTCCTAAAGTCCCACCCCGACAGAAACGTTCCCTTAAAGTCCCCACCCCGACAGAAATGTTTCCTACAGTCCCACCCCGACAGACAGCCTTACGTTGATAACCAGCCCACAGAGCTGGAACTGTTCCGGTGTGATGATGTCATGGTAAACCGGTTCCTGGGCCAGCTTCATGATGGCTCCTCCTGCTGCCAGACGCAGACGAGACATGTCTGACTTACTGCGGGAGGAAGAGGAGGAAGAGATGTGAGAAATGAGCATGAATTACTATTTTGTAACTTACCACCCCCCCCCCAAAACGCAGTTAGCCTGACCGCTTAACCAACGACCTCTAATCCCTAACCTTCAACACCTGACCCAGAGGTCTCCCTCTGAGACCAGCATGGCTGACCTCTGACCCCTACATACCTGATCTTCTTCTGTTCTGTGAGGTCTCCCTCTGAGACCAGCATGGCTGACCTCTGACCTCTACATACCTGATCTTTTTCTGTTCTGTGAGGTCTCCCTCTGAGACCAGCATGGCTGACCTCTGACCTCTACATACCTGATCTTCTTCTGTTCTGTGAGGTCTCCCTCTGAGACCAGCATGGCTGACCTCTGACCTCTACATACCTGATCTTCTTCTGTTCTGTGAGGTCTCCCTCTAAGACCAGCATGGCTGACCTCTGACCTCTACATACCTGATCTTTTTCTGTTCTGTGAGGTCTCCCTCTGAGACCAGCATGGCTGACCTCTGACCTCCACATACCTGATCTTCTTCTGTTCTGTGAGGTCTCCCTCTGAGACCAGCATGGCTGACCTCTGACCTCTACATACATGATCTTTTTCTGTTCTGTGAGGTCTCCCTCTAAGACCAGCATGGCTGACCTCTGACCTCCACATACCTGATCTTCTTCTGTTCTGTGAGGTCTCCCTCTAAGACCAGCATGGCTGACCTCTGACCTCCACATACCTGATCTTCTTCTGTTCTGTGAGGTCTCCCTCTGAGACCAGCATGGCGGACAGCAGTCGGAGGGTGGAGTTGGCCGATTTAGACTGGTTGTTCTTCATACCGAGGAGCCAACGCACCAACAGCTTAATGGCCTGCACCTGGGGAGGAGAGATCACACATTATACTACACCTGGGGAGGAGAGACCACACATTATACTACACCTGGGGAGGAGAGATCACACATTATATTACACCTGGGGAGGAGAGATCACACATTATACTACACCTGGGGAGGAGAGACCACACATTATACTACACCTGGGGAGGAGAGACCACACATTATACTACACCTGGGGAGGAGAGACCACACATTATACTACACCTGGGGAGGAGAGACCACACATTATACTACACCTGGGGAGGAGAGATGGGGAGGAGAGATCACACATTATACTGCACCTGGGGAGGAGAGATCACACATTATACTACACCTGGGGAGGGAGATCACACATTATACTACACCTGGGGAGGAGAGATCACACATTATACTACACCTGGGGAGGAGAGACCACACATTATACTACACCTGGGAGGAGAGACCACACATTATACTACACCTGGGGAGGAGAGACCACACATTATACTACACCTGGGGAGGAGAGATCACACATTATACTACACCTGGGGAGGAGAGATGGGGAGGAGAGATCACACATTATACTACACCTGGGGAGGAGAGATCACACATTATACTACACCTGGGGAGGAGAGATGGGGAGGAGAGATCACACACCTGGGGAGGAGAGATCACACACCTGGGGAGGAGAGATCACACACCTGGGGAGGAGAGACCACACATTATACTACACCTGGGGAGGAGAGACCACACATTATACTACACCTGGGGAGGAGAGATCACACATTACACTACACCTGGGGAGGAGAGACCACACATTATACTACACCTGGGGAGGAGAGATGGGGAGGAGAGATCACACATTATACTACACCTGGAGAGGAGAGATGGGGAGGAGAGATCACACATTATACTACACCTGGGGAGGAGAGACCACACATTATACTACACCTGGGGAGGGGAGATCACACATTATACTACACCTGGGGAGGAGAGATCACACATTATACTACACCTGGGGAGGAGAGACCACACATTATACTACACCTGGGGAGGAGAGACCACACATTATACTACACCTGGGGAGGAGAGACCACACATTATACTACACCTGGGGAGGAGAGACCACACATTATACTACACCTGGGGAGGAGAGACCACACATTATACTACACCTGGGGAGGAGAGACCACACATTATACTACACCTGGGGAGGAGAGACCACACATTATACTACACCTGGGGAGGAGAGATCACACATTATACTACACCTGGGGAGGAGAGACCACACATTATACTACACCTGGGGAGGAGAGATCACACATTATACTACACCTGGGGAGGAGAGACCACACATTATACTACACCTGGGGAGGAGAGACCACACATTATACTACACCTGGGGAGGAGAGATCACACATTATACTACACCTGGGGAGGAGAGATCACACATTATACTACACCTGGGGAGGAGAGACCACACATTATACTACACCTGGGGAGGAGAGATCACACATTATACTACACCTGGGGAGGAGAGATCACACATTATACTACACCTGGGGAGGAGAGATCACACATTATACTACACCTGGGGAGGAGACAAAGGGAGAGAGGGAGGACAGAGAAACGGAGAGTGTAACTCAGTTGGTAGACCATAGTGCTTGAAATGCCAGGGTTGTAGGTTTGAGTCCCACTGGGGACCAGTGTGGGGGGGAAAGTATTTTGTCAAATGTATGACCTCACTACTGTAAGTCACATAGAAACATCTGCTGAATGACTAAAATGTAATGTAGAGAGGAGGCAGAGAGCGAGGGAGAGAAAGAAAGAGGAGGAGATGTGTATAGAGTGTAGTTACCTCAGGAGAGAGGTGTAGAGTGTAGTTACCTCAGGAGGAGAGAGGTGTAGAGAGTGTAGTTACCTCAGGAGAGATGTGTATAGAGTGTAGTTACCTCAGGAGAGAGATGTATATAGAGTGTAGTTACCCCAGGAGAGAGGTGTAGAGAGTGTAGTTACCTCAGGAGAGAGGTGTATAGAGTGTAGTTACCTCAGGAGGAGAGATGTGTATAGAGTGTAGTTACCTCAGGAGAGATGTGTAGAGAGTGTAGTTACCTCAGGAGAGAGGTGTAGAGAGTGTAGTTACCTCAGGAGAGAGGTGTAGAGTGTAGTTACCTCAGGAGGAGAGAGGTGTAGAGAGTGTAGTTACCTCAGGAGGAGAGAGGTGTATAGAGTGTAGTTACCTCAGGAGAGAGGTGTAGAGTGTAGTTACCTCAGGAGAGAGGTGTAGAGAGTGTAGTTACCTCAGGAGAGAGGTGTAGAGTGTAGTTACCTCAGGAGGAGAGGTGTATAGAGTGTAGTTACCTCAGGAGAGAGGTGTAGAGAGTGTAGTTACCTCAGGAGAGAGGTGTAGAGTGTAGTTACCTCAGGAGGAGAGAGGTGTAGAGAGTGTAGTTACCTCAGGAGAGATGTGTATAGAGTGTAGTTACCTCAGGAGAGAGATGTATATAGAGTGTAGTTACCCCAGGAGAGATGTGTATAGAGTGTAGTTACCTCAGGAGAGAGGTGTAGAGAGTGTAGTTACCTCAGGAGGAGAGATGTGTATAGAGTGTAGTTACCTCAGGAGAGATGTGTAGAGAGTGTAGTTACCTCAGGAGAGAGGTGTAGAGAGTGTAGTTACCTCAGGAGGAGAGATGTGTATAGAGTGTAGTTACCTCAGGAGGAGAGAGGTGTAGAGAGTGTAGTTACCTCAGGAGGAGAGAGGTGTAGAGAGTGTAGTTACCTCAGGAGAGAGGTGTAGAGAGTGTAGTTACCTCAGGAGGAGAGATGTGTATAGAGTGTAGTTACCTCAGGAGAGAGGTGTAGAGAGTGTAGTTACCTCAGGAGAGAGGTGTATAGAGTGTAGTTACCTCAGGAGGAGAGAGGTGTATAGAGTGTAGTTACCTCAGGAGAGAGGTGTAGAGAGTGTAGTTACCTCAGGAGAGAGGTGTATAGAGTGTAGTTACCTCAGGAGGAGAGAGGTGTATAGAGTGTAGTTACCTCAGGAGAGAGGTGTAGAGAGTGTAGTTACCTCAGGAGGAGAGAGGTGTATAGAGTGTAGTTACCTCAGGAGAGATGTGTAGAGAGTGTAGTTACCTCAGGAGGAGAGATGTGTAGAGAGTGTAGTTACCTCAGGAGAGAGGTGTAGAGAGTGTAGTTACCTCAGGAGGAGAGAGGTGTAGAGAGTGTAGTTACCTCAGGAGGAGAGAGGTGTAGAGAGTGTAGTTACCTCAGGAGGAGAGATGTGTAGAGAGTGTAGTTACCTCAGGAGAGAGGTGTAGAGAGTGTAGTTACCTCAGGAGGAGAGAGGTGTAGAGAGTGTAGTTACCTCAGGAGGAGAGAGGTGTACCTCAGGAGGAGAGTGTAGTTACCTCAGGAGGAGAGATGTGTATAGAGTGTAGTTACCTCAGGAGAGATGTGTAGAGAGTGTAGTTACCTCAGGAGAGAGGTGTATAGAGTGTAGTTACCTCAGGAGAGAGGTGTAGAGAGTGTAGTTACCTCAGGAGAGATGTGTAGAGAGTGTAGTTACCTCAGGAGAGAGGTGTAGAGAGTGTAGTTACCTCAGGAGGAGAGAGGTGTATAGAGTGTAGTTACCTCAGGAGAGAGGTGTAGAGAGTGTAGTTACCTCAGGAGAGAGGTGTAGAGAGTGTAGTTACCTCAGGAGAGATGTGTAGAGAGTGTAGTTACCTCAGGAGGAGAGATGTGTATAGAGTGTAGTTACCTCAGGAGGAGAGAGGTGTAGAGAGTGTAGTTACCTCAGGAGAGAGGTGTATAGAGTGTAGTTACCTCAGGAGAGAGGTGTATAGAGTGTAGTTACCTCAGGAGAGAGGTGTATAGAGTGTAGTTACCTCAGGAGAGAGGTGTAGAGAGTGTAGTTACCTCAGGAGAGAGGTGTAGAGAGTGTAGTTACCTCAGGAGGAGAGATGTGTAGAGAGTGTAGTTACCTCAGGAGAGAGGTGTAGAGAGTGTAGTTACCTCAGGAGGAGAGAGGTGTAGAGAGTGTAGTTACCTCAGGAGAGAGGTGTATAGAGTGTAGTTACCTCAGGAGGAGAGAGGTGTAGAGAGTGTAGTTACCTCAGGAGGAGAGATGTGTATAGAGTGTAGTTACCTCAGGAGAGAGGTGTATAGAGTGTAGTTACCTCAGGAGAGATGTGTATAGAGTGTAGTTACCTCAGGAGAGAGGTGTATAGAGTGTAGTTACCTCAGGAGAGATGTGTAGAGAGTGTAGTTACCTCAGGAGAGAGGTGTATAGAGTGTAGTTACCTCAGGAGGAGAGAGGTGTAGAGAGTGTAGTTACCTCAGGAGAGAGGTGTATAGAGTGTAGTTACCTCAGGAGAGAGGTGTAGAGAGTGTAGTTACCTCAGGAGGAGAGATGTGTAGAGAGTGTAGTTACCTCAGGAGGAGAGATGTGTAGAGAGTGTAGTTACCTCAGGAGAGAGGTGTAGAGAGTGTAGTTACCTCAGGAGGAGAGATGTGTAGAGAGTGTAGTTACCTCAGGAGAGAGGTGAATAGAGTGTAGTTACCTCAGGAGAGAGGTGTAGAGAGTGTAGTTACCTCAGGAGAGAGGTGTAGAGAGTGTAGTTACCTCAGGAGGAGAGATGTGTAGAGAGTGTAGTTACCTCAGGAGAGAGGTGTATAGAGTGTAGTTACCTCAGGAGGAGAGAGGTGTAGAGAGTGTAGTTACCTCAGAGAGAGAGAGGAGAGATGTGTGTAGTTACCTCAGGAGAGATGTGTAGAGAGTGTAGTTACCTCAGGAGAGAGGTGTATAGAGTGTAGTTACCTCAGGAGAGAGGTGTATAGAGTGTAGTTACCTCAGGAGGAGAGATGTGTATAGAGTGTAGTTACCTCAGGAGAGATGTGTAGAGAGTGTAGTTACCTCAGGAGGAGAGAGGTGTATAGAGTGTAGTTACCTCAGGAGAGAGGTGTAGAGAGTGTAGTTACCTCAGGAGAGAGGTGTATAGAGTGTAGTTACCTCAGGAGAGAGGTGTAGAGAGTGTAGTTACCTCAGGAGAGAGGTGTATAGAGTGTAGTTACCTCAGGAGGAGAGAGGTGTAGAGAGTGTAGTTACCTCAGGAGAGAGGTGTATAGAGTGTAGTTACCTCAGGAGGAGAGAGGTGTAGAGAGTGTAGTTACCTCAGGAGGAGAGAGGTGTATAGAGTGTAGTTACCTCAGGAGGAGAGAGGTGTATAGAGTGTAGTGTAGTTACCTCAGGAGGTGAGAGGTGTATTGAGTGTCGTTACCTCAGGAGAGAGGTGTAGAGAGTGTAGTTACCTCAGGAGAGAGGTGTAGAGTGTAGTTACCTCAGGAGAGAGGTGTAGAGAGTGTAGTTACCTCAGGAGAGAGGTGTATAGAGTGTAGTTACCTCAGGAGGAGAGAGGTGTATAGAGTGTAGTTACCTCAGGAGGAGAGAGGTGTAGAGAGTGTAGTTACCTCAGGAGAGAGGTGTAGAGTGTAGTTACCTCAGGAGAGAGGTGTATAGAGTGTAGTTACCTCAGGAGGAGAGAGAGTGTCAGGAGAGAGGTGTAGAGAGTGTAGTTACCTCAGGAGGAGAGATGTGTAGAGAGTGTAGTTACCTCAGGAGAGAGGTGTAGAGAGTGTAGTTACCTCAGGAGAGAGGTGTAGAGAGTGTAGTTACCTCAGGAGAGAGGTGTAGAGAGTGTAGTTACCTCAGGAGGAGAGAGGTGTAGAGTGTAGTTACCTCAGGAGAGAGGTGTAGAGAGTGTAGTTACCTCAGGAGAGAGGTGTAGAGAGTGTAGTTACCTCAGGAGGAGAGATGTGTAGAGAGTGTAGTTACCTCAGGAGAGAGGTGTATAGAGTGTAGTTACCTCAGGAGGAGAGATGTGTAGAGAGTGTAGTTACCTCAGGAGAGATGTGTATAGAGTGTAGTTACCTCAGGAGAGATGTGTAGAGAGTGTAGTTACCTCAGGAGAGAGGTGTAGAGAGAGTAGTTACCTCAGGAGGAGAGAGGTGTATAGAGTGTAGTTACCTCAGGAGAGATGTGTATAGAGTGTAGTTACCTCAGGAGGAGAGATGTGTAGAGAGTGTAGTTACCTCAGGAGAGATGTGTATAGAGTGTAGTTACCTCAGGAGGAGAGAGGTGTATAGAGTGTAGTTACCTCAGGAGGAGAGATGTGTAGAGAGTGTAGTTACCTCAGGAGAGATGTGTATAGAGTGTAGTTACCTCAGGAGAGAGATGTGTATAGAGTGTAGTTACCTCAGGAGGAGAGATGTGTATAGAGTGTAGTTACCTCAGGAGAGAGGTGTATAGAGTGTAGTTACCTCAGGAGAGATGTGTATAGAGTGTAGTTACCTCAGGAGAGATGTGTATAGAGTGTAGTTACCTCAGGAGAGAGGTGTATAGAGTGTAGTTACCTCAGGAGGAGAGAGGTGTATAGAGTGTAGTTACCTCAGGAGAGAGGTGTATAGAGTGTAGTTACCCCAGGAGGAGAGAGGTGTAGAGAGTGTAGTTACCTCAGGAGGAGAGAGGTGTATAGAGTGTAGTTACCTCAGGAGAGAGGTGTATAGAGTGTAGTTACCTCAGGAGAGAGGTGTATAGAGTGTAGTTACCTCAGGAGAGAGGTGTATAGAGTGTAGTTACCTCAGGAGGAGAGGTGTACCTAGAGTGTAGTTACCTCAGGAGAGATGTGTAGAGAGTGTAGTTACCTCAGGAGAGAGGTGTAGAGAGTGTAGTTACCTCAGGAGAGAGGTGTAGAGAGTGTAGTTACCTCAGGAGAGATGTGTAGAGAGTGTAGTTACCTCAGGAGGAGAGAGGTGTAGAGAGTGTAGTTACCTCAGGAGAGAGGTGTAGAGAGTGTAGTTACCTCAGGAGGAGAGATGTGTATAGAGTGTAGTTACCTCAGGAGGAGAGATGTGTAGAGAGTGTAGTTACCTCAGGAGAGAGGTGTAGAGAGTGTAGTTACCTCAGGAGAGAGGTGTAGAGAGTGTAGTTACCTCAGGAGGAGAGATGTGTATAGAGTGTAGTTACCTCAGGAGAGATGTGTAGAGTGTAGTTACCTCAGGAGGAGAGAGGTGTAGAGAGTGTAGTTACCTCAGGAGAGATGTGTAGAGAGTGTAGTTACCTCAGGAGGAGAGAGGTGTATAGAGTGTAGTTACCTCAGGAGAGAGGTGTAGAGAGTGTAGTTACCTCAGGAGAGAGGTGTAGAGAGTGTAGTTACCTCAGGAGGAGAGAGGTGTATAGAGTGTAGTTACCTCAGGAGAGAGGTGTAGTTACCTCAGGAGAGAGGTGTAGAGTGTACCTCAGGAGAGAGGTGTAGAGAGTGTAGTTACCTCAGAGAGAGGTGTAGAGAGTGTAGTTACCTCAGGAGAGAGGTGTAGAGAGTGTAGTTACCTCAGGAGTGAGGTTAGGTGTAGAGTGTAGTTACCTCAGGAGAGAGGTGTATAGAGAGTAGTTACCTTAGGAGAGAGGTGTAGAGAGTAGTTACCTCAGGAGAGAGGTGTAGAGAGTGTAGTTACCTCAGGAGAGAGGTGTAGAGAGTGTAGTTACCTCAGGAGGAGAGATGTGTATAGAGTGTAGTTACCTCAGGAGAGAGGTGTATAGAGTGTAGTTACCTCAGAGAGAGGTGTATAGAGTGTAGAGGAGAGAGGTGTAGAGAGTGTAGTTACCTCAGGAGAGAGGTGTATAGAGTGTAGTTACCTCAGGAGGAGAGAGGTGTAGAGAGTGTAGTTACCTCAGGAGGAGAGAGGTGTATAGAGTGTAGTTACCTCAGGAGGAGAGAGGTGTATAGAGTGTAGTTACCTCAGGAGGAGAGAGGTGTATAGAGTGTAGTTACCTCAGGAGGAGAGAGGTGTAGAGAGTGTAGTTACCTCAGGAGAGAGGTGTAGAGTGTAGTTACCTCAGGAGAGAGGTGTAGAGAGTGTAGTTACCTCAGGAGAGAGGTGTATAGAGTGTAGTTACCTCAGGAGGAGAGAGGTGTATAGAGTGTAGTTACCTCAGGAGGAGAGAGGTGTAGAGAGTGTAGTTACCTCAGGAGAGAGGTGTAGAGTGTAGTTACCTCAGGAGAGAGGTGTAGAGAGTGTAGTTACCTCAGGAGAGAGGTGTAGAGAGTGTAGTTACCTCAGGAGGAGAGATGTGTAGAGAGTGTAGTTACCTCAGGAGAGAGGTGTAGAGAGTGTAGTTACCTCAGGAGAGAGGTGTAGAGAGTGTAGTTACCTCAGGAGAGAGGTGTAGAGAGTGTAGTTACCTCAGGAGGAGAGAGGTGTAGAGTGTAGTTACCTCAGGAGAGAGGTGTAGAGAGTGTAGTTACCTCAGGAGAGAGGTGTAGAGAGTGTAGTTACCTCAGGAGAGAGGTGTAGAGAGTGTAGTTACCTCAGGAGGAGAGATGTGAGAGAGTGTAGTCAGGAGAGAGGTGTATAGAGTGTAGTTACCTCAGGAGGAGAGATGTAGAGAGTGTAGTTACCTCAGGAGAGATGTGTATAGAGTGTAGTTACCTCAGGAGAGATGTGTAGAGAGTGTAGTTACCTCAGGAGAGAGGTGTAGAGAGTGTAGTTACCTCAGGAGGAGAGAGGTGTATAGAGTGTAGTTACCTCAGGAGGAGAGATGTGTATAGAGTGTAGTTACCTCAGGAGGAGAGATGTGTAGAGAGTGTAGTTACCTCAGGAGAGATGTGTATAGAGTGTAGTTACCTCAGGAGGAGAGAGGTGTATAGAGTGTAGTTACCTCAGGAGGAGAGATGTGTAGAGAGAGTAGTTACCTCAGGAGGAGAGATGTGTATAGAGTGTAGTTACCTCAGGAGAGAGGTGTATAGAGTGTAGTTACCTCAGGAGGAGAGATGTGTATAGAGTGTAGTTACCTCAGGAGAGAGGTGTATAGAGTGTAGTTACCTCAGGAGAGATGTGTATAGAGTGTAGTTACCTCAGGAGAGATGTGTATAGAGTGTAGTTACCTCAGGAGAGAGGTGTATAGAGTGTAGTTACCTCAGGAGGAGAGAGGTGTATAGAGTGTAGTTACCTCAGGAGAGAGGTGTATAGAGTGTAGTTACCCCAGGAGGAGAGAGGTGTAGAGAGTGTAGTTACCTCAGGAGGAGAGAGGTGTATAGAGTGTAGTTACCTCAGGAGAGAGGTGTATAGAGTGTAGTTACCTCAGGAGAGAGGTGTATAGAGTGTAGTTACCTCAGGAGAGAGGTGTATAGAGTGTAGTTACCTCAGGAGGAGAGAGGTGTATAGAGTGTAGTTACCTCAGGAGAGATGTGTAGAGAGTGTAGTTACCTCAGGAGAGAGAGGTGTAGAGAGTGTAGTTACCTCAGGAGAGAGGTGTAGAGAGTGTAGTTACCTCAGGAGAGATGTGTAGAGAGTGTAGTTACCTCAGGAGAGAGAGGTGTAGAGAGTGTAGTTACCTCAGGAGAGAGGTGTAGAGAGTGTAGTTACCTCAGGAGGAGAGAGGTGTATAGAGTGTAGTTACCTCAGGAGAGATGTGTAGAGAGTGTAGTTACCTCAGGAGAGAGGTGTAGAGAGTGTAGTTACCTCAGGAGAGAGGTGTAGAGAGTGTAGTTACCTCAGGAGGAGAGAGGTGTATAGAGTGTAGTTACCTCAGGAGAGAGGTGTAGAGTGTAGTTACCTCAGGAGAGAGGTGTAGAGAGTGTAGTTACCTCAGGAGAGAGGTGTAGAGAGTGTAGTTACCTCAGGAGGAGAGAGGTGTATAGAGTGTAGTTACCTCAGGAGAGAGGTGTAGAGAGTGTAGTTACCTCAGGAGAGAGGTGTAGAGAGTGTAGTTACCTCAGGAGGAGAGAGGTGTATAGAGTGTAGTTACCTCAGGAGAGAGGTGTAGAGTGTAGTTACCTCAGGAGAGAGGTGTAGAGAGTGTAGTTACCTCAGGAGAGAGGTGTAGAGAGTGTAGTTACCTCAGGAGAGAGGTGTAGAGAGTGTAGTTACCTCAGGAGAGAGGTGTAGAGAGTGTAGTTACCTCAGGAGAGAGGTGTATAGAGAGTAGTTACCTTAGGAGAGAGGTGTAGAGAGTAGTTACCTTAGGAGAGAGGTGTAGAGAGTAGTTACCTCAGGAGAGAGGTGTAGAGAGTAGTTACCTTAGCCAGCACCTCAGGAGAAACTTCATCGTCAGACGTCCACAGCTTCCCATTTTTGTTTCCTACAGACTGGAGAGACACTCTTTACAATCCCTGTGTCTTTAGGTGACCCAAGCATCAGTGTGTAGATCCATGGATTTATGTGTGTCTGTGTATGTGTGTGTGTGTGTGTGTATTAATGATCAGTGTGTGTGTGTGTGTATTAATGATTGGTGAGTGTGTGTGTGTGTGTGTGTGTGTGTGTATTAATGATCAGTGTGTGTGTCAGTACATGGATTTACGTGTGTCAGTGTGTGTGTGTGTTTTTGTGTGTGTGTGTGTGTGTGTGGTGTCAGTGCGTGTATTCATGATCAATGTGTGTGTGTGTGTGTGTGTGTGTGTATTAATGATCAGTGTGTGTGTCGGTACATGGATTTATGTGTGTCAGTGTGTGTGTGTGTGTGTGTGTGTGTGTTTTTGTGTGTGTGTGTGTGTGTGTGGTGTCAGTGCGTGTATTCATGATCAATGTGTGTGTGTGTGTGTCTTCGCTCCCAGAACCCACCCTGTCATTCATGAGCAGGTCCTTGACGATGAAGTTGGCCACGATGGCCTTCATGGGGGAGGCAAACTGATCTGGAGCCAGTAGAGAGATATGGCCCAGACTGACCAGGGGGGTAATCAACTGTTCTGGGACGTCAGCGTTCAGACTACGAGAGAGGGGCTGGGGGAGACGAGAGAGGTGGTTAGAGAGAGAGACTGGGGGAGAGGAGAGAGGCTGGGGGAGACGAGAGAGGTGGTTAGAGAGAGAGACTGGGGGAGAGGAGAGAGGCTGGGGGAGACGAGAGACTGGGGGAGAGGTGGTTAGAGAGAGGCTGGGGGAGACGAGAGAGGTGGTTAGAGAGAGGCTGGGGGAGAGGAGAGACTGGGGGGGGAGAGAGAGAGAGAGGCTGGGGGAGAGGGAGAGAGGCTGGGGGAGACGAGAGAGGTGGTTAGAGAGAGAGAGGCTGGGGGAGAGGAGAGAGGCTGAGGGGGAGAGAGAGGCTGAGGGGGGAGAGAGAGGCTGGGGGAGAGGAGAGAGGCTGGGGGAGAGGAGAGAGGTGGTTAGAGAGAGAGAGGCTGGGGGAGAGGAGAGAGGTGGTTAGAGAGAGAGAGGCTGGGGGAGAGGAGAGAGGTGGTTAGAGAAAGAGAGACTGGGGGAGAGGAGAGAGGCTGGGGGAGAGGAGAGAGGTGGTTAGAGAGAGAGAGAGGCTGGGGAGAGGGGAGAGGTGGTTAGAGAGAGAGACTGGGGGAGAGGTGGTTAGAGAGAGAGACTGGGGGAGACGAGAGAGGTGGTTAGAGAGAGAGACTGGGGGAGAGGTGGTTAGAGAGAGAGACTGGGGGAGACGAGAGAGGTGGTTAGAGAGAGAGACTGGGGGAGACGAGAGAGGTGGTTAGAGAGAGAGACTGGGGGAGAGGTGAGAGGGGTTTTGGGGCAAATCCAACACATCACTGCCTCCTTATTTTCCAGCATGGTGGTGGCTGCTTCATGGTATGGGTATGCTTGTCAATGGCAAATACTGGTAAGTTTTTCAGGATGAAAATAAACAGAACAGAGCTGAGAACAGGAAAAATCCTAGAGGAAAACCTGGTTCCGTCTGCTTTCCCACCAGACACTGGGAGAGGGATTCACCTTTCAACAGGACAACAACCTACAAGGCCAAATCTACACTGGAGTTGCTTAGCAATAAGACACTGAATGTTCCCTGGGTTGCCGAGTTACAGTATAGACCGAAATCTGATTGAAAATCTACGACAAGACTTAAAATGGCCGTCCTAGCCCTGATCCCCAACAACATGACAGAGCTTGAAGAATTATAAAATGGGCTAATAATGTAGAATCCAGGTGTTTAAAGCTCTTAGAGACTGCTGGGGCAGAATCAGTGAGGTAACATTGTTAAATAAGATGTTTTATTTACAAAATAATGAATATGTGGGATATTTGTCATTAGGATGTTGTCTTTTGGATAATACTGTTGGCAGTTTGCAGTTATCCCTTCTTCTCTGCTCGGGCTTAGTCACTAGGGGCCCAGAGAGGTGAGAGGTCAGGCTTGTCTTCTTCTGGGAATGTATCTAACTAATGTATGTCCCCTCTGAGGTTGCCCTTATCTTGATCTAGTATATGACCTATGACCTAGGAAGCTCACTATTGTATGTCTCCTCTGAGGTTGCCCTTATCTTGACCTAGTATATGACCTAGGACCTAAGAGGCTCACCTATTGTATGTCTCCTCTGAGGTTGCCCTTATCTTGACCTAGTATATGACCTATGACCTAGGAGGCTCACCTATTGTATGTCTCCTCTGAGGTTGCCCTTATCTTGATCTAGTATATGACCTAGGACCTAGGAGGCTCACCTATTGTATGTCTCCTCTGAGGTTGCCCTTATCTTGACCTAGTATATGACCTAGGACCTAAGAGGCTCACTATTGTATGTCGTCTCTGAGGTTGCCCTTATCTTGACCTAGTATATGACCTATGACCTAGGAGGCTCAGTGTCTTTTCAGATCTTGTCCAGGAGGGGGTGTATTTGAGATGGGAGTATCTAGAATTGACAATTGGTATATGCCATTGGATGAGGTCATGTTTTGGTACTATGTGATAAAATTAAAGATAGACTGTATTGATTTGATCGTTTGTAACATGTATTGACTCAGGGAGGGTTAATATTTATCTAACAATCAATATATATGTTTCCTCCCACTTTGACCGAGTATTTAGTAACAAAATATGACTATATTTCTATTGGCACTTTAGTATCACCTAACAGCAAAGCCCTACTCTATCTCTCTGTGTGTGTGTGTGTGTGTGTGTGTGTGTGTGTGTGTGTGTGTGTGTGTGTGTGTGTGTGTGTGTGTGTGTGTGTGTGTGTGTGTGTGTGTGTGTCTGTTACCTCAAAGATCTGCGCCAGCTGGACCTCCTTGTTACAGAAGATGGCGTGGATACAGTGGACAGCCTGTTTGGCCTGGTGGGGGGTCCCACGTTTAGCCTTCTGATGAAGGACTGGGATCAGGGTCCTAGGGGGGAGAGGAGGTTAACAGACTGACTACAGGGAGGAGGGAGAGGGTTAACAGACTGACTACAGGGAGGAGAGGAGGTTAACAGACTGACTACAGGGAGGAGAGGAGAGGAGGTTAACAGACTGACTACAGGGAGACTGAGGGAGGAGAGGAGGTTAACAGACTGACTACAGGGAGGAGAGGAGAGGAGGTTAACAGACTGACTACAGGGAGGGGAGGAGAGGAGGTTAACAGACTGACTACAGGGAGGGAGAGGAGAGGAGGTTAACAGACTGACTACAGGGAGGAGAGGAGAGGAGGTTAACAGACTGACTACAGGGGGAGAGGAGAGGAGGTTAACAGACTGACTACAGGGAGGAGGTTAACAGACTGAGGGAGGAGAGGAGGTTAACAGACTGACTACAGGGAGGGAGGGAGGACTGAGGGAGGGAGGTTAACAGACTGACTACAGGGAGGGAGGAGAGGAGGTTAACAGACTGACTACAGGGAGGAGAGGAGGTTAACAGACTGACTACAGGGAGGAGAGGAGAGGAGGTTAACAGACTGACTACAGGGGAGAGAGGAGGTTAACAGACTGACTACAGGGAGGGGAGGAGAGGAGGAGGAGAGGAGGTTAACAGACTGACTACAGGGAGGAGAGGAGGTTAACAGACTGACTAGGAGAGGAGGTTAACAGACTGAGGAGAGGAGGTTAACAGACTGACTACAGGGAGGGAGGAGAGGAGGTTAACAGACTGACTACAGGGAGGAGAGGAGGTTAACAGACTGACTACAGGGAGGGAGGAGAGGAGGTTAACAGACTGACTACAGGGAGGGAGGAGAGGAGGTTAACAGACTGACTACAGGGAGGGAGGAGAGGAGGTTAACAGACTGACTACAGGGAGGGAGGGAGGAGGAGGTTAACAGACTGACTACAGGGAGGGAGGAGAGACTGACTACAGGGAGGAGAGGAGAGGAGGTTAACAGACTGACTACAGGGAGGGAGGAGAGGAGGTTAACAGACTGACTACAGGGAGGGAGGAGAGGAGGTTAACAGACTGACTACAGGGAGGGAGGAGAGGAGGTTAACAGACTGACTACAGGGAGGGAGGAGAGGAGGTTAACAGACTGACTACAGGGAGGGAGGAGAGGAGGTTAACAGACTGACTACAGGGGGAGGGAGGAGGTTAACAGACTGACTACAGGGAGGGAGGAGAGGAGGTTAACAGACTGACTACAGGGAGGAGAGGAGAGGAGGTTAACAGACTGACTACAGGGAGGGAGGAGAGGAGGTTAACAGACTGACTACAGGGAGGAGAGGAGGTTAACAGACTGACTACAGGGAGGAGGAGAGGAGGTTAACAGACTGACTACAGGGGGGGAGGAGAGGAGGTTAACAGACTGACTACAGGGAGGAGAGGAGGTTAACAGACTGAGGGAGGAGAGGAGGTTAACAGACTGACTACAGGGAGACTGACTACAGGGAGGAGAGGAGGTTAACAGACTGACTACAGGGAGGAGAGGAGGTTAACAGACTGACTACAGGGGGAGGAGAGGAGGTTAACAGACTGACTACAGGGGTTAACAGACTGACTACAGGGAGAGGAGAGGAGGTTAACAGACTGACTACAGGGAGGAGGAGTTAACAGGAGGGAGGAGGAGGTTAACAGACTGACTACAGGGAGGAGAGGAGGTTAACAGACTGACTACAGGGAGAGGAGAGGAGGTTAACAGACTGACTACAGGAGGGAGGAGAGGAGGTTAACAGACTGACTACAGGGAGGGAGGAGAGGAGGTTAACAGACTGACTACAGGGGGAGAGAGGTTAACAGACTAGGGAGGGTTAACAGACTGACTACAGGGAGGGAGGAGAGGAGGTTAACAGACTGACTACAGGGAGGGAGGAGAGGAGGTTAACAGACTGACTACAGGGAGGGAGAGGAGGTTAACAGACTGACTACAGGGAGGGAGGAGAGGAGGTTAACAGACTGACTACAGGGAGAGAGGAGGTTAACAGACTGACTACAGGGGGGAGAGGAGGTTAACAGACTGACTACAGGGAGGAGAGGAGGTTAACAGACTGACTACAGGGAGGAGAGGAGGTTAACAGACTGACTACAGGGAGAGGGAGACTGAGAGGAGGTTAACAGACTGACTACAGGGAGGAGAGGAGAGGAGGTTAACAGACTGACTACAGGGAGGAGAGGAGAGGAGGTTAACAGACTGACTACAGGGAGGAGAGGAGGTTAACAGACTGACTACAGGGAGGAGAGGAGAGGAGGTTAACAGACTGACTACAGGGAGGAGAGGAGGTTAACAGACTGACTACAGGGAGGGAGGAGAGGAGGTTAACAGACTGACTACAGGGAGGGAGGAGAGGAGGTTAACAGACTGACTACAGGGAGGAGAGGAGGTTAACAGACTGACTACAGGGAGGAGGAGAGGAGGTTAACAGACTGACTACAGGGAGGAGAGGAGGTTAACAGACTGACTACAGGGAGGAGAGGAGGTTAACAGACTGACTACAGGGAGGAGGAGAGGGTTAACAGACTGAGAGGAGGTTAACAGACTGACTACAGGGAGGGAGGAGAGGAGGTTAACAGACTGACTACAGGGAGGAGAGGAGGTTAACAGACTGACTACAGGGAGGGAGGGAGGAGAGGAGGTTAACAGACTGACTACAGGGAGGAGAGGAGGTTAACAGACTGACTACAGGGAGGGAGGAGAGGAGGTTAACAGACTGACTACAGGGAGGGGAGGGAGGAGAGGAGGTTAACAGACTGACTACAGGGAGGAGAGGAGGTTAACAGACTGACTACAGGGGGAGGAGAGGAGGTTAACAGACTGACTACAGGGAGGAGAGGAGGTTAACAGACTGACTACAGGGAGGGAGGAGAGGAGGTTAACAGACTGACTACAGGGAGGGAGGAGAGGAGGTTAACAGACTGACTACAGGGAGGAGAGGAGGTTAACAGACTGACTACAGGGAGGGAGGAGAGGAGGTTAACAGACTGACTACAGGGAGGGAGGAGAGGAGGTTAACAGACTGACTACAGGGAGGGAGAGGAGGTTAACAGACTGACTACAGGGAGGAGAGGAGGTTAACAGACTGACTACAGGGGGAGAGGAGAGGAGGTTAACAGACTGACTACAGGGAGGAGAGGAGGTTAACAGACTGACTACAGGGAGGAGGGAGGTTAACAGACTGACTACAGGGAGGAGGAGAGGAGGTTAACAGACTGACTACAGGGAGGACTACAGGGAGGAGAGGAGGTTAACAGACTGACTACAGGGAGGAGAGGAGGTTAACAGACTGACTACAGGGAGGGAGGAGAGGAGGTTAACAGAGACTACAGGGAGGAGAGGAGGTTAACAGACTGACTACAGGGAGGGAGGAGAGGAGGTTAACAGACTGACTACAGGGAGGAGAGGAGGTTAACAGACTGACTACAGGGAGGAGAGGAGGTTAACAGACTGACTACAGGGAGGAGAGGAGGTTAACAGACTGACTACAGGGAGGAGAGGAGAGGAGGTTAGGAGGTTAACAGACTGACTACAGGGAGGAGAGGAGGTTAACAGACTGACTACAGGGAGGAGAGGAGGTTAACAGACTGACTACAGGGGAGGAGAGGAGGTTAACAGACTGACTACAGGGAGGGAGGAGAGGAGGTTAACAGACTGAGGGAGGAGAGGAGGTTAACAGACTGACTACAGGGAGGGAGGAGAGGAGGTTAACAGACTGACTACAGGGAGGAGAGGAGAGGAGGTTAACAGACTGACTACAGGGAGGAGAGGAGGTTAACAGACTGACTACAGGGAGGGAGGAGAGGAGGTTAACAGACTGACTACAGGGAGGAGAGGAGGTTAACAGACTGACTACAGGGAGGGAGGAGAGGAGGTTAACAGACTGACTACAGGGAGGAGAGGAGAGGAGGTTAACAGACTGACTACAGGGAGGAGAGGAGGTTAACAGACTGACTACAGGGAGGAGAGGAGGTTAACAGACTGACTGACAGGGAGGGAGGAGAGGAGGTTAACAGACTGACTACAGAGGAGTTAACAGACTGACTACAGGGAGGAGAGGAGGTTAACAGACTGACTACAGGGAGGAGAGGAGAGGAGGTTAACAGACTGACTACAGGGAGGGAGGAGAGGGAGGAGGAGGTTAACAGACTGACTACAGGGAGGGGAGAGGAGGTTAACAGACTGACTACAGGGAGGGAGGAGAGGAGGTTAACAGACTGACTACAGGGAGACTGACTACAGGGAGGAGAGGAGGTTAACAGACTGACTACAGGGAGGAGAGGAGAGGAGGTTAACAGACTGACTACAGGGAGGAGAGGAGAGGAGGTTAACAGACTGACTACAGGGAGGGAGGAGAGGAGGTTAACAGACTGACTACAGGGAGGAGAGGAGAGGAGGTTAACAGACTGACTACAGGGAGGGAGGAGAGGAGGTTAACAGACTGACTACAGGGAGGAGAGGAGGTTAACAGACTGACTACAGGGAGGGAGGAGAGGAGGTTAACAGACTGACTACAGGGAGGAGAGGAGAGGAGGTTAACAGACTGACTACAGGAGGGAGGAGGGAGGTTAACAGACTGACTACAGGGAGGAGAGGAGAGGAGGTTAACAGACTGACTACAGGGAGGAGAGGAGGTTAACAGACTGACTACAGGGAGGAGAGGAGAGGAGGTTAACAGACTGACTACAGGGAGGAGAGGAGAGGAGGTTAACAGACTGACTACAGGGAGGAGAGGAGGTTAACAGACTGACTACAGGGAGGAGAGGAGGTTAACAGACTGACTACAGGGAGGAGAGGAGAGGAGGTTAACAGACTGACTACAGGGAGGGGGGAGGTTAACAGACTGACTACAGGGAGGGAGGAGAGGAGGTTAACAGACTGACTACAGGGAGGAGAGGAGGTTAACAGACTGACTACAGGGAGGAGAGGAGAGGAGGTTAACAGACTGACTACAGGGAGGAGAGGAGAGGAGGTTAACAGACTGACTACAGAGAGGAGAGGAGAGGAGGTTAACAGACTGACTACAGGGAGGAGAGGAGAGGAGGTTAACAGACTGACTACAGGGAGGAGAGGAGGTTAACAGACTGACTACAGGGAGGAGAGGAGGTTAACAGACTGACTACAGGGAGGAGAGGAGAGGAGGTTAACAGACTGACTACAGGGAGGAGAGGAGAGGAGGTTAACAGACTGACTACAGAGAGGAGAGGAGAGGAGGTTAACAGACTGACTACAGGGAGGAGAGGAGAGGAGGTTAACAGACTGACTACAGGGAGGAGAGGAGGTTAACAGACTGACTATACCCCATGCATTAACTACACACCCTGTCTCTCCCTCCCTCCCCGCCAGCCTGTCTCTCCCTCCCTCCCTGCCTCCCCCTCCCACCCTGTCTCTCCCTCCCCCTCCCTCCCTCCCTCCCACCCTACCTCTCCCTCCCCCCTGCCTGTCTCTCCCTCCCTCCCACCCTGCCTCTCCCTGCCTTTCCCTCCCACCCTGCCTTTCCCTCCCACCCTGCCTCTCCCTCCCACCCTGCCTCTCCCTCCCTCCCACCCTCTCTCTCTCCCTCCCTCCCTCTCCCTCCCTCCATGCCTCTCCCTCCCTCCCCGCCTCTCCCTCCCTCCACGCCTCTCCCTCCCTCCATGCCTCTCCCTCCCCTCCCCGCCTCTCCCTCCCTCCATGCCTTTCCCTCCCTCCCCGCCTCTCCCTCCCTCCATGCCTCTCTCCCTCCCCGCCTCTCCCTCCCTCCCTCCCACCCTCTCTCTCTCCCTCCCTCCCTCCCCGCCTCTCCCTCCCTCCATGCCCTCTCCCTCCCTCCCTCCCCGCCTCTCCCTCCCTCCCCGCCTCTCCCTCCCTCCCCGCCTCTCCCTCCCTCCCCGCCTCTCCCTCCCTCCCCGCCTCTCCCTCCCTCCCTCCCACCCGGTCTCTCCCTCCCTGCCTCTCTTACGATCGTATCTGCTGTAGTTCGGTCTCTATTTTCTGTCCGGTGTTCCTGAAGATCTGAATGGCCGCCTCGGCCACCTTGTCGTCCTCCATCTTCAGACACTGAAGCAGAGACTCATATGTCTCAGCAGAGTGGAACGCTGTGGGGTGGGTGAAGGACAGGACCTGGAGGAGAGGAGAGGAGGAGAGGAGGAGGAGAGGAGGAGGAGAGGGAGGAGAGGAGGAGGAGGAGGGAGAGGAGGGAGGAAGGGAGGAGGAGGAGGAGGAGGAGGAGGAGGAGAGGAGGAGGAGGAGGAGAGAGAGGAGGAGGAGGAGGAGGAGGAGGAGGAGAGGAGGAGAGGAGGAGGAGGAGGAGAGGAGAGGAGGAGGAGAGGAGGAGGAGGAGAGGAGAAGAGGAGAGGAGGAGGAGAGAAGGAGGAGGAGGGAGGAGGAGAGGAGGAGGAGGAGGAGAGGAGGAGGAGGGAGGAGGAGGAGGAGGAGGAGGAGGAGAGGAGGAGGAGGAGGAGGAGAGGAGGAGGAGGAGGGAGAGGAGGAAGGAGAGGAGGAGGAGGAGGGAGAGGAGGAGGAGGAGAGGAGAGGAGGAGGAGGAGGAAGACAAGGAAGAGGAGGAGGAGAGGAGGAAGAGGAGGAAGAGGAGAGGAGGAGGGGGAGAGGAGGAAGAGGAGGAAGAGGAGAAGGAGAGAAGAGAAAGACAAGAAAGTTATTAATTTGTCCGTTCATCCACAAGTCCCCCCTCCCTCCCTCCCCTCTCTCTCTCTCCTCATCCCTCCATCCCCTCTCTCTCTCTCCTCATCCCTCCCTCTCTCCTCATCCCTCCATCCCCTCTCTCTCTCTCTTCATCCCTCCCTCCCTCCTCCCCTCCCTCTCTCCTCATCCCTCCCTCTCTCCTCATCCCTTCATCCCCTCTCTCTTCATTCCTCCCTCCCCCTCTCCCTTCATCCCTCCCTCCCCCTCTCCCTCGTCCCCCCTCCCTCCCCTCCTCCCCTCCCCCCTCTCTCCCTCCTCCCCTCCCTGCTCATCCCCTCTCTCTCTCTTCATCCCTCCCATCTCTTCATCCCTCCCTCCTCCACTCCCTCCCTCCTTCCTCCCCATCTCTCCCTCCCTCCTTCCTCCCCATCTCTCCCTCCCTCCCCTCCCTCTCGTCCCTCCCTTCCCTCTCGTCCTCCCCTCCCTCTCGTCCTCCCCTCCCTCTCGTCCCCCCTCCCTCTTCATCCCTCCATCCATACCTTCAGTAGTTCCAGTCCAGAGCGAATGGCAGTGTCTGGTGTGACACCTTCCTCATCATCATCGGCCGTTCCCTCGATAGACTTATTCAGCAGCTTGACCAGAGCACTGAGCAGAGAGACATATAACCTCTTATTCAGCAGATAGACCAGAGCACTGAGCAGAGAGACATTATATAACCTCTTATTCAGCAGATAGACCAGAGCACTGAGCAGAGAGACATTATATAACCTCTTATTCAGCAGATAGACCAGAGCACTGAGCAGAGAGACATAACCTCTTATTGAGCAGATAGACCAGAGCACTGAGCAGAGAGACATTATATAACCTCTTATCCAACAGCTAGACCAGAGCACTGAGCAGAGAGACATATAACCTCTTATCCAGCAGATAGACCAGAGCACTGAGCAGAGAGACATTATATAACCTCTTATTCAACAGATAGACCAGAGCACTGAGCAGAGAGACATTATATAACCTCTTATTCAGCAGATAGACCAGAGCACTGAGCAGAGAGACATTATATAACCTCTTATTCAGCAGATAGACCAGAGCACTGAGCAGAGAGACATTATATAACCTCTTATTGAGCAGATAGACCAGAGCACTGAGCAGAGAGACATTATATAACCTCTTATTCAACAGCTAGACCAGAGCACTGAGCAGAGAGACATTATATAACCTCTTATTGAGCAGATAGACCAGAGCACTGAGCAGAGAGACATTATATAACCTCTTATTCAGCAGATAGACCAGAGCACTGAGCAGAGAGACATTATATAACCTCTTATTCAGCAGCTTGACCAGAGCACTGAGCAGAGAGACATATAACCTCTTATTCAGCAGATAGACCAGAGCACTGAGCAGAGAGACATTATATAACCTCTTATCCAGCAGATAGACCAGAGCACTGAGCAGAGAGACATAACCTCTTATCCAGCAGATAGACCAGAGCACTGAGCAGAGAGACATTATATAACCTCTTATTCAGCAGATAGACCAGAGCACTGAGCAGAGAGACATTATATAACCTCTTATTCAACAGCTAGACCAGAGCAGAGAGCAGATATAACCACACACACACACACACCCCATTTATTTACCTGATGGCCTCTGAGTCGATGTGGACGGGAGCAATGCGTTCCAACAGGAACTTCACCATCTCCAGGAAGGGGTTGGTGGGCTGCTTCGGGAACGTCAGTTTACGAGTAATCTCCCTCTGAAAAACACGATCAATATCTAACTGGTCATCTCCCTCTGCAAAACACGATCAATATCTAACTGGTCATCTCCCTCTGAAATACATGATCAATATCTAATTGGTCATCTCCCCTCTGAAATACATGATCAATATCTAACTGGTCATCTCCCCTCTGAAATACACGATCAATATCTAACTGGTCATCTCCCCTCTGAAAAACACGATCAATATCTAACAGGTAATCTCCCCTCTGAAATACACGATCAATATCTAACTGGTCATCTCCCCTCTGAAATACACGATCAATATCTAACTGGTCATCTCCCCTCTGAAATACACGATCAATATCTAACTGGTAACCTCCCCTCTGAAATACACGATCAATATCTAACTGGTCATCTCCCTCTGAAATACACAATCAATATCTAACTGGTAATCTCCCCTCTGAAATACACAATCAATATCTAACTGGTAATCTCCCTCTGAAAAACACGATCAATATCTAACTGGTCATCTCCCTCTGCAAAACACGATCAATATCTAACTGGTCATCTCCCTCTGAAATACACGATCAATATCTAACAGGTAATCTCCCCTCTGAAATACACGATCAATATCTAACTGGTCATCTCCCCTCTGAAAAACACGATCAATATCTAACAGGTAATCTCCCCTCTGAAATACACGATCAATATCTAACTGGTCATCTCCCTCTGAAATACATGATCAATATCTAACTGGTCATCTCCCCTCTGAAATACATGATCGTTCAAAAGTTTGGGGTCACTTAGAAATGTCCTTGTTTTTGAAAGAAAAGCACCTTTATTTTGTCCATTTAAAATAACATTAAATTGATCAGAAATACAGTTTACATAGTTAATGTAAATGACTATGTTAGCTCAAAAACCAAAAAAATCCATCCAGGAAGTGGGATTGTTTTATGTTTGAGGTTTTCCATCGACTGCCTTCACAGATCCCATTGATTTATGACTCAAATTGCAGTTCCTGTGGCTTCCACTAGATGTCAACAGTCTTTAGAAATTGTTTCAGACTTGTATTCTGAAAAATGAGGGAGTAAGTTCACTCTGAATGAGTGGACACTGCAGTGTCCCAGAGGTTTTTCATGCACGCGGCCGAGAGCCTTTCTTGTTTTCCTTTTA
>NC_088231.1:27878770-27906270 GCF_036934945.1 Oncorhynchus masou masou
AGAGAGGGCCAGCTTCCCTGATATCAGTCCATTCAGCCTGGTCTCAGAGAGGGCCAGCTTCCCTGATATCAGTCCATTCAGCCTGGTTTCAGAGAGGGCCAGCTTCCCTGATATCAGTCCATTCAGCCTGGTCTCAGAGAGGGCCAGCTTCCCTGATATCAGTCCATTCAGCCTGGTTTCAGAGAGGGCCAGCTTCCCTGATATCAGTCCATTCAGCCTGGTCTCAGAGAGGGCCAGCTTCCCTGATATCAGTCCATTCAGCCTGGTCTCAGAGAGGGCCAGCTTCCCTGATATCAGTCCATTCAGCCTGGTCTCAGAGAGGGCCAGCTTCCCTGATATCAGTCCATTCAGCCTGGTCTCAGAGAGGGCCAGCTTCCCTGATATCAGTCCATTCAGCCTGGTCTCAGAGAGGGCCAGCTTCCCTGATATCAGTCCATTCAGCCTGGTTTCAGAGAGGGCCAGCTTCCCTGATATCAGTCCATTCAGGAAGTTTTCAGACCCCTGGACTTTTTACACATTTTGTTACTTACTAACTAACTAACTAACTAACTAACTAACTAACTAACTAACTAAATAAATAAATAAACAAACATAAATAATTCTCGGGCCGACTCTTTTCTCTGTATATATCAGTGATGTTGCTCTTGCTGCGGGCGATTCCCTGATCCACCTCTACGCAGACGACACCATTCTATATACTTCCGGCCCGTCCTTGGACACTGTGCTATCTAACCTCCAAACGAGCTTCAATGCCATACAACACTCCTTCCGTGGCCTCCAACTGCTCTTAAACGCTAGTAAAACCAAATGCATGCTTTTCAACCGATCGCTGCCTGCACCCGCATGCCCGACTAGCATCACCACACTGGATGGTTCCGACCTTGAATATGTAGACATCTATAAGTACCTGGGTGTCTGGCTAGACTGTAAACTCTCCTTCCAGACCCATATCAAACATCTCCAATCGAAAATCAAATCTGGAGTCGGCTTTCTATTCCGCAACAAAGCCTCCTTCACTCACGCCGCCAAACTTACCCTAGTAAAACTGACTATCCTACCGATCCTCGACTTCGGCGATGTCATCTACAAAATTGCTTCCAACACTCTACTCAGCAAACTGGATGCAGTTTATCACAGTGCCATCCGTTTTGTCACTAAAGCACCTTATACCACCCACCACTGCGACTTGTATGCTCTAGTCGGCTGGCCCTCGCTACATATTCGTCGCCAGACCCACTGGCTCCAGGTCATCTACAAGTCCATGCTAGGTAAAGCTCCGCCTTATCTCAGTTCCCTGGTCACGATGGCAACACCCACCCGTAGCACGCGCTCCAGCAGGTGTATCTCACTGATCATCCCTAAAGCCAACACCTCATTTGGCCGCCTTTCGTTCCAATACTCTGCTGCCTGTGACTGGAACGAATTGCAAAAATCGCTGAAGTTGGAGACTTTTATCTCCCTCACCAACTTCAAACATCAGCTATCTGAGCAGCTAACCGATCGCTGCAGCTGTACATAATCTATTGGTAAATAGCCCACCCATTTTTACCTACCTCATCCCATACTGTTTATATTCATTTACTTTTGTTCTTTTGCACACCAATATCTCTACCTGTACATGACCATCTGATCATTTATCACTCCAGTGCTAATCTGCAATATTGTAATTATTCGCCTACCTCCTCATGCCTTTTGCACACATTGTATATAGACTCCCCTTCTTTGTACTGTGTTATTGACTTGTTAATTGTTTACTCCATGTGTAACTCTGTGTTGTCTGTTCACACTGCTATGCTTTATCTTGGCCAGGTCGCAGTTGTAAATGAGAGCTTGTTCTCAACGAGCCTACCTGGTTAAATAAAGGTGAAATAAAAAAATGAAAAAATATATATATATTAAATAGAAAAACATTTCATCATTCTACACACTATACGCCCCTGACGACGCCACCACACCCCATGACGACGCCCCATGACGACGCCACATGACGACGACGCCATTACACCCCATGACGACGCCCCATGACGACGCCACCACGCCCCATGACGACGCCACCACGCCCCATGACGACGCCACCACGCCCCATGACGACGCCACCACGCCCCATGTAGACACCCCATGACGGCGCCACCACGCCCCATGACGACGCCGCCACCACGCCCCATGACGACGCCACCACGCCCCATGTAGACACCCCATGACGACACCACCACGCCCCATGTAGACACCCCATGACGACGCCACCACGCCCCATGACGACGCCACCACGCCCCATGTAGACACCCCATGACGACACCACCACGCCCCATGTAGACACCCCATGACGACGCCACCACGCCCATGACGACGCCACCACGCCCCATGACGACACCCCATGACGACGCCACCACGCCCCATGTAGACACCCCATGACGACGCCACCACGCCCATGACGACACCTCATGACGACGCCACCACGCCCCATGACGACACCCCATGACGACGCCCCATGACGACGCCACCACGCCCCATGTAGACGCCCCATGACGACGCCACCACGCCCCATGTAGACGCCCCATGACGACGCCACCACGCCCCATGTAGACGCCCCATGACGACGCCACCACGCCCCATGACGACGCCACCACGCCCCATGACGACGCCCCCATGACGGCGCCACCACGCCCCATGTAGACGCCCCATGACGACGCCACCACGCCCCATGACGACGCCCCATGACGACGCCACTACGCCCCATGACGACGCCACTACGCCCCATGACGACGCCACCACGCCCCATGACGACACCACCACGGCCCATGTAGACGCCCCATGACGACGCCACCACGCCCCATGTAGACGCCCCATGACGACGCCACCACGCCCCATGTAGACGCCCCATGACGACGCCACCACGCCCCATGTAGACGCCACCACGGCCCATGTAGACGCCACCACGGCCCATGTAGACGCCCCATGACGACGCCACCACGCCCCATGTAGACGCCACCACGCCCCATGACGACGCCCCATGACGACGCCACCACGCCCCATGTAGACGCCACCACGCCCCATGTAGACGCCACCACGCCCCATGACGACGCCCCATGACGACGCCACCACGCCCCATGTAGACGCCACCACGCCCCATGTAGACGCCACCACGCCCCATGACGACGCCCCATGACGACGCCACAGGGTTTTTAGAAATGTTTGCAAATATATTTGTATTTTTTCTTTGAGACTGGTGAGCTCAGGGTCATTCTGTTTCCACTGATCATTTAGCTTTTGTTTAGTCTGACTGTTCGTTATTAAAAGTTAGGTGTGTGTGTGTGTGTGTGTGTGTGTACACTAACTTGACAGCGTTGGTATCCAGACAGGCGTACAGGTAGTAGAGACATTTCATCTTCTCCTCAGTGTCCAGACTGTGAGGAACCATGTACTGAGCAAATATCTTCTCTACTAACAACCTACAGACAGACCGAGAGAGACAGACATGGATAGTAGATGTGTTAGTAGCAGGTCAGAGACATGGATAGTAGATGTGTTAGTAGCAGGTCAGAGACATGGATAGTAGATGTGTTAGTAGCAGGTCAGAGACATGGATAGTAGATGTGTTAGTAGCAGGTCAGAGACATGGATAGTAGATGTGTTAGTAGCAGGTCAGAGACATGGATAGTAGATGTGTTAGTAGCAGGTCAGAGACATGGATATGTTAGTAGCAGGTCAGAGACATAGATAGTAGATGTGTTAGTAGCAGGTCAGAGACATGGATAGTAGATGTGTTAGTAGCAGGTCAGAGACATGGATAGTAGATGTGTTAGTAGCAGGTCAGAGACATGGATAGTAGATGTGTTAGTAGCAGGTCAGAGACATGGATAGTAGATGTGTTAGTAGCAGGTCAGAGACATGGATAGTAGATGTGTTAGTAGCAGGTCAGAGACATGGATAGTAGATGTGTTAGTAGCAGGTCAGAGACATGGATAGTAGATGTGTTAGTAGCAGGTCAGAGACATGGATAGTAGATGTGTTAGTAGCAGGTCAGAGGCATGGATAGTAGATGTGTTAGTAGCAGGTCAGAGACATGGATAGTAGATGTGTTAGTAGCAGGTCAGAGACATGGATAGTAGATGTGTTAGTAGCAGGTCAGAGACATGGATAGTAGATGTGTTAGTAGCAGGTCAGAGACATGGATAGTAGATGTGTTAGTAGCAGGTCAGAGACATGGATAGTAGATGTGTTAGTAGCAGGTCAGAGACATGGATAGTAGATGTGTTAGTAGCAGGTCAGAGACATGGATAGTAGATGTGTTAGTAGCAGGTCAGAGACATGGATAGTAGATGTGTTAGTAGCAGGTCAGAGACATGGATAGTAGATGTGTTAGTAGCAGGTCAGAGACATGGATAGTAGATGTGTTAGTAGCAGGTCAGAGACATGGATAGTAGATGTGTTAGTAGCAGGTCAGAGACATGGATAGTAGATGTGTTAGTAGCAGGTCAGAGACATGGATAGTAGATGTGTTAGTAGCAGGTCAGAGACATGGATAACCAGAATATCCCAAAACAACACATTTGTGTGTGTTCTGTGTCCGTCTCAGTGTGTGTGTGTGTGTGTGTGTGTGTGTGTGTGTGTGTACTTGTCGTCGATGCTGTTCTGGTAGTAGATGTGGAGCAGCTTGTTTTTGATCCAGGAGATCTTCTGGGCCTGTTTCTAGTGTGTCTGTGTGTGTGTGTCTGTGTGTGTGTGTGTGTGTGTGTGTGTGTGTGTGTGTGTGTGTGTACTTGTCGTCGATGCTGTTCTTGTAGTAGATGTGGAGCAGCTTGTCTTTGATCCAGGAGATCTTCTGGGCCTGTTCCTAGTGTGTGTGTGTGTGTGTGTGTGTGTGTGTGTGTACTTGTCGTCGATGCTGTTCTGGTAGTAGATGTGGAGCAGCTTGTCTTTGATCCAGGAGATCTTCTGGGCCTGTTCCTAGTGTGTGTGTGTGTGTGTGTGTGTGTGTGTGTGTGTGTGTGTGTGTGTGTGTGTGTACTTGTCGTCGATGCTGTTCTGGTAGTAGATGTGGAGCAGCTTGTCTTTGATCCAGGAGATCTTCTGGGCCTGTTCCTAGTGTGTGTGTGTGTGTGTGTGTGTACTTGTCGTCGATGCTGTTCTAGTAGTAGATGTGGAGCAGCTTGTCTTTGATCCAGGAGATCTTCTGGGCCTGTTCCTAGTGTGTGTGTGTGTGTGTGTGTGTGTGTGTGTGTGTGTGTGTGTGTGTGTACTTGTCGTCGATGCTGTTCTGGTAGTAGATGTGGAGCAGCTTGTCTTTGATCCAGGAGATCTTCTGGGCCTGTTCCTAGTGTGTGTGTGTGTGTGTGTGTGTGTGTGTGTGTATGTGTGTGTGTGTGTGTGTGTACTTGTCGTCGATGCTGTTCTGGTAGTAGATGTGGAGCAGCTTGTCTTTGATCCAGGAGATCTTCTGGGCCTGTTCCTAGTGTGTGTGTGTGTGTGTGTGTGTGTGTGTGTGTACTTGTCGTCGATGCTGTTCTGGTAGTAGATGTGGAGCAGCTTGTCTTTGATCCAGGAGATCTTCTGGGCCTGTTCCTAGTGTGTGTGTGTGTGTGTGTGTGTGTGTGTGTGTGTGTGTGTGTGTGTGTGTGTGTGTGTGTGTGTGTGTGTGTGTGTGTGTGTGTGTGTACTTGTCGTCGATGCTGTTCTGGTAGTAGATGTGGAGCAGCTTGTCTTTGATCCAGGAGATCTTCTGGGCCTGTTCCTAGTGTGTGTGTGTGTGTGTGTGTGTGTGTGTGTGTGTGTGTGTACTTGTCGTCGATGCTGTTCTGGTAGTAGATGTGGAGCAGCTTGTCTTTGATCCAGGAGATCTTCTGGGCCTGTTCCTAGTGTGTGTGTGTGTGTGTGTGTGTGTGTGTGTGTGTGTGTGTGTGTACTTGTCGTCGATGCTGTTCTGGTAGTAGATGTGGAGCAGCTTGTCTTTGATCCAGGAGATCTTCTGGGCCTGTTCCTAGTGTGTGTGTGTGTGTGTGTGTGTGTGTGTGTGTGTGTACTTGTCGTCGATGCTGTTCTGGTAGTAGATGTGGAGCAGCTTGTCTTTGATCCAGGAGATCTTCTGGGCCTGTTCCTAGTGTGTGTGTGTGTGTGTGTGTGTGTGTGTGTGTGTGTGTGTGTGTGTGTGTGTGTGTGTGTGTGTGTGTGTGTGTGTGTGTGTGTGTGTGTACTTGTCGTCGATGCTGTTCTGGTAGTAGATGTGGAGCAGCTTGTCTTTGATCCAGGAGATCTTCTGGGCCTGTTCCTAGTGTGTGTGTGTGTGTGTGTGTGTGTACTTGTCGTCGATGCTGTTCTGGTAGTAGATGTGGAGCAGCTTGTCTTTGATCCAGGAAATCTTCTGGGCCTGTTCCTAGTGTGTGTGTGTGTGTGTGTGTGTGTGTGTGTGTGTGTGTGTGTGTGTGTGTGTGTGTGTACTTGTCGTCGATGCTGTTCTGGTAGTAGATGTGGAGCAGCTTGTCTTTGATCCAGGAAATCTTCTGGGCCTGTTCCTAGTGTGTGTGTGTGTGTGTGTGTGTGTGTGTCTGTGTGTGTGTGTGTACTTGTCGTCGATGCTGTTCTGGTAGTAGATGTGGAGCAGCTTGTCTTTGATCCAGGAGATCTTCTGGGCCTGTTCCTAGTGTGTGTGTGTGTGTGTGTGTGTGTGTGTGTGTGTGTGTGTGTGTGTGTGTACTTGTCGTCGATGCTGTTCTGGTAGTAGATGTGGAGCAGCTTGTCTTTGATCCAGGAGATCTTCTGGGCCTGTTCCTAGTGTGTGTGTGTCTGTGTGTGTGTGTGTGTGTGTGTGTGTGTGTACTTGTCGTCGATGCTGTTCTGGTAGTAGATGTGGAGCAGCTTGTCTTTGATCCAGGAGATCTTCTGGGCCTGTTCCTAGTGTGTGTGTCTGTGTGTGTGTGTGTCTGTGCGTGTGTGTGTGTACTTGTCGTCGATGCTGTTCTGGTAGTAGATGTGGAGCAGCTTGTCTTTGATCCAGGAGATCTTCTGGGCCTGTTCCTAGTGTGTGTGTGTGTGTGTGTGTGTGTGTGTGTGTGTGTGTACTTGTCGTCGATGCTGTTCTGGTAGTAGATGTGGAGCAGCTTGTCTTTGATCCAGGAGATCTTCTGGGCCTGTTCCTAGTGTGTGTGTGTGTGTGTGTGTGTGTGTGTGTGTGTGTGTGTGTGTGTGTGTGTGTGTGTGTGTGTACTTGTCGTCGATGCTGTTCTGGTAGTAGATGTGCGTGTGTGTGTGTGTGTACTTGTCGTCGATGCTGTTCTGGTAGTAGATGTGGAGCAGCTTGTCTTTGATCCAGGAGATCTTCTGGGCCTGTTCCTAGTGTGTGTGTGTGTGTGTGTGTGTACTTGTCGTCGATGCTGTTCTGGTAGTAGATGTGGAGCAGCTTGTCTTTGATCCAGGAGATCTTCTGGGCCTGTTCCTAGTGTGTGTGTCTAGTGTGTGTGTGGTGTGTGTGTGTGTACTTGTCGTCGATGCTGTTCTGGTAGTAGATGTGGAGCAGCTTGTCTTTGATCCAGGAGATCTTCTGGGCCTGTTCCTAGTAGTGTGTGTGTGTGTGTGTGTGTGTGTGTGTGTGTGTGTGTGTGTGTGTGTGTGTGTACTTGTCGTCGATGCTGTTCTGGTAGTAGATGTGGAGCAGCTTGTCTTTGATCCAGGAGATCTTCTGGGCCTGTTCCTAGTGTGTGTGTCTATGTGTGTGTGTGTGTGTGTGTGTGTGTGTGTGTGTACTTGTCGTCGATGCTGTTCTGGTAGTAGATGTGGAGCAGCTTGTCTTTGATCCAGGAGATCTTCTGGGCCTGTTCCTAGTGTGTGTGTGTGTGTGTGTGTGTGTGTGTGTGTGTGTGTGTGTGTGTGTGTGTGTGTGTGTGTGTGTGTGTGTGTGTGTGTGTGTGTGTGTACTTGTCGTCGATGCTGTTCTGGTAGTAGATGTGGAGCAGCTTGTCTTTGATCCAGGAGATCTTCTGGGCCTGTTCCTAGTGTGTGTGTGTGTGTGTGTGTGTGTGTGTGTGTGTGTGTGTGTACTTGTCGTCGATGCTGTTCTGGTAGTAGATGTGGAGCAGCTTGTCTTTGATCCAGGAGATCTTCTGGGCCTGTTCCTTCCCAGCCTCGTGATGGAGACAGTACTTCTTAAACAACTGGGCCAAACCCATCATTGCCTCCTACGAACCCTCCACTATGGAGGAGGAGAGGGGGAGGGGAGAGGAGAGAGGAGGGGGAGAGGGAGAGGAGGGGGAGAGGGGGAGAGGAGAGGGAGGAGGGGGGGGAGAGGGAGGGGGAGGAGAGAGGGGGGGGAGAGAGAGGAGAGAGGAGGGGAGGGAGAGAGGGGGGAGGAGGGGGAGGAGAGGAGAGAGGAGGGAGAGAGGAGAGGGAGAGAGGAGAGGAGGAGAGGAGAGAGAGGAGGGGAAGGGGGGGAGGAGAGAGGGAAGGAAGTACGAGTGGAGGAGAGGATGATGGAGGTAAGAGGGGACGAGGGAAGGGGGTAGGTGAGGATGAGGAGGAGCGAGGAGGTGAGGATGAGGAGGAGCGAGGAGGTGAGGATGAGGAGGAGCGAGGAGGCGACGGCGAGGAGAGAAAGAAAGACAAACATAAGAAATAAACTATTACTTTACAAAACAAATGAGAAGGTAGAGGTCAGGGAGAATAGAGAAGGTAGAGGTCAGGTAGAGGTCAGAGGTCAGGGAGAATAGAGAAGGTAGAGGTCAGGGAGAATAGAGAAGGTAGAGGTCAGGGAGAATAGAGAAGGTAGAGGTCAGGTGAGAATAGAGAAGGTAGAGGTCAGGTAGAATAGAGAAGGTAGAGGTCAGGGAGAATAGAGAAGGTAGAGGTCAGGGAGAATAGAGAAGGTAGAGGTCAGGGAGAATAGAGAAGGTTGGGGTTCAGGTGAGAATATAGAAGGTAGAGGTCAGGTGAGAATAGAGAAGGTAGAGGTCAGGGAGAATAGAGAACTGAGAAGGTAGAGGTCAGGTAGAATAGAGAAGGTAGAGGTCAGGTAGAATAGAGAAGGTAGAGGTCAGGGAGAATAGAGAAGGTAGAGGTCAGGGAGAATAGAGAAGGTAGTGGTCAGGGAGAATAGAGAAGGTAGAGGTCAGGGAGAATAGAGAAGGTAGAGGTCAGGGAGAATAGAGAAGGTAGA
This sequence comes from Oncorhynchus masou masou, assembly GCF_036934945.1. Taxonomy (NCBI): domain Eukaryota; kingdom Metazoa; phylum Chordata; class Actinopteri; order Salmoniformes; family Salmonidae; genus Oncorhynchus; species Oncorhynchus masou. The sequence goes on from NC_088231.1 coordinate 27,887,913, forward strand.
GGTCAGGGAGAATAGAGAAGGTAGAGGTCAGGGAGAATAGAGAAGGTAGAGGTCAGGGAGAATAGAGAAGGTAGAGGTCAGGTGAGAATAGAGAAGATAGAGGTCAGGTGAGAATAGAGAAGGTAGAGGTCAGGTGAGAATAAAGAACTGAGAAGGTAGAGGTCAGGTGAGAATAGAGAACGGAGAAGGTAGAGGTCAGGTAAGAATAAAGAAGGTAGAGGTCAGGTGAGAATAAAGAAGGTAGAGGTCAGGGAGAATAAAGAAGGTAGAGGTCAGGGAGAATAGAGAAGGTAGAGGTCAGGTGAGAATAAAGAAGGTAGAGGTCAGGTGAGAATAAAGAAGGTAGAGGTCAGGTGAGAATAAAGAAGGTAGAGGTCAGGTGAGAATAAAGAAGGTAGAGGTCAGGTGAGAATAAAGAAGGTAGAGGTCAGGTGAAAATAAAGAAGGTAGAGGTCAGGTGAGAATAAAGAAGGTAGAGGTCAGGTGAGATTAAAGAAGGTAGAGGTCAGGTGAGAATAAAGAAGGTAGAGGTCAGGTGAGAATAAGGAAGGTAGAGGTCAGGTGAGAATAAAGAAGGTAGAGGTCAGGTGAGAATAAAGAAGGTAGAGGTCAGGTGAGAATAAAGAAGGTAGAGGTCAGGTGAGAATAAAGAAGGTAGAGGTCAGGTGAAAATAAAGAAGGTAGAGGTCAGGTGAGAATAAAGAAGGTAGAGGTCAGGTGAGAATAAAGAAGGTAGAGGTCAGGTGAGAATAAAGAAGGTAGAGGTCAGGTGAGAATAAAGAAGGTAGAGGTCAGGTGAGATTAAAGAAGGTAGAGGTCAGGTGAGAATAAAGAAGGTAGAGGTCAGGTGAGAATAAAGAAGGTAGAGGTCAGGTGAGAATAAAGAAGGTAGAGGTCAGGTGAGAATAAAGAAGGTAGAGGTCAGGTGAGAATAGAGAAGGTAGAGGTCAGGGAGAATAAAGAACGGAGAAGGTAGAGGTCAGGTGAGAATAGAGAAGGTAGAGGTCAGGTGAGAATAAAGAAGGTAGAGGTCAGGTGAGAATAAAGAAGGTAGAGGTCAGGTGAGAATAAAGAAGGTAGAGGTCAGGTGAGAATAGAGAAGGTAGAGGTCAGGTGAGAATAGAGAAGGTAGAGGTCAGGTGAGAATAGAGAAGGTTGAGGTCAGGGAGAATAAAGAACAGAGAAGGTAGAGGTCGTACCCTCTTGTCCAGGGTCCTCTCCCTCACGAAGCCCAGCAGTTGGTCGTTAACCAGGTTCAGGTCTTTCTTCCCGGCGTTGATGATCGTTACGATGACGTCGTGTCGGATCGCCTCCTCTGGGTCATGTGATCGCACTTTCAGGAACTCTGATTGGACGATAGACATATTTGGTTAGGGCAGCGTCTCCCAAACTCGGTCGTGGGACTTCAAAAAGGTCCCTGTGAGGTCTCTGGCCAGGTCTGGAAGGTTCCTCAGACACCTACCTACCTGTGAGGTCTCTGGCCAGGTCTGGATGGTTGACACCTACCTGTGAGGTCTCTGGCCAGGTCTGGATGGTTCCTCAGACACCTACCTGTGAGGTCTCTGGCCAGGTCTGGACGGTTCCTCAGACACCTACCTGTGAGGTCTCTGGCCAGGTCTGGATGGTTGACACCTACCTGTGAGGTCTCTGGCCAGGTCTGGATGGTTGACACCTACCTGTGAGGTCTCTGGCCAGGTCTGGATGGTTCCTCAGACACCTACCTGTGAGGTCTCTGACCAGGTCTGGATGGTTGACACCTACCTGTGAGGTCTCTGGCCAGGTCTGGATGGTTCCTCTGACACCTACCTGTGAGGTCTCTGGCCAGGTCTGGATGGTTCCTCAGACACCTACCTGTGAGGTCTCTGGCCAGGTCTGGAAGGTTGACACCTACCTGTGAGGTCTCTGGCCAGGTCTGGATGGTTCCTCAGACACCTACCTGTGAGGTCTCTGGCCAGGTCTGGACGGTTGACACCTACCTGTGAGGTCTCTGGCCAGGTCTGGACGGTTCCTCAGACACCTACCTGTGAGGTCTCTGGCCAGGTCTGGAAGGTTGACACCTACCTGTGAGGTCTCTGGCCAGGTCTGGATGGTTCCTCAGACACCTACCTGTGAGGTCTCTGGCCAGGTCTGGATGGTTGACACCTACCTGTGAGGTCTCTGGCCAGGTCTGGATGGTTCCTCAGACACCTACCTGTGAGGTCTCTGGCCAGGTCTGGATGGTTCATCAGACAGTGGGAAGCGAACTTGACCGACTCAAGCCTCACTGGGACATGGATGTCATTGAACCTGGGGATGGAGCACACAATCACCGTGTTAACGCAAAGCACCTCTACTACACGTGTGTGTGTGTGTGTGTGTGTGTGTGTGTATGTGTGTGTGTATGTGTGTGTGTGTGTGTCTCACCGTCCCAGGAAGCATTGCCACAACGGTCTGTTCTGAGTGGCCAGTTCTGAGTCTTTGGCTCCAAACAGCTTGGCCAGCAGTCTGACCACAGCGAGCCGTTCTTCTCCATCGTTACTCTGCAACACACAGACAAATTAAGATTAGACTTTAAATACATTTTAATTCACCGGTCGTCAAGTATTTTGGGTCTAGTAGGTGTGTGCGTCCAGGGTTTTTTCTGGAAGGAAATGGGGCTTAGGTGGTGGGCTTGGCGTAAGGCTGGCTAGTATATATATATAATTTTACTATATACCCCGGTATTGATAAACGGACCGGTTGAAGGTTTTTTATTATTACCTTCTATAGGGTAGCCTAGTGGTTAGAGTGTAGAGGAGGTAGGTAGCCTAGTGGTTAGAGTGTAGAGGAGGTAGGTAGCCTAGTGGTTAGAGTGTAGAGGAGGCAGGTAGCCTAGTGGTTAGAGTGTAGAGGAGGCAGGTAGCCTAGTGGTTAGAGTGTAGAGGAGGCAGGTAGTCTAGTGGTTAGAGTGTAGAGGAGGCAGGTAGCCTAGTGGTTAGAGTGTAGAGGAGGCAGGTAGCCTAGTGGTTAGAGTGTAGAGGAGGCAGGTAGCCTAGTGGTTAGAGTGTAGAGGAGGTAGGTAGCCTAGTGGTTAGAGTGTAGAGGAGGCAGGTAGCCTAGTGGTTAGAGTGTAGAGGAGGCAGGTAGCCTAGTGGTTAGAGGAGGCAGGTAGCCTAGTGGTTAGAGGAGGCAGGTAGACTAGTGGTTAGAGTGTAGAGGAGGCAGGTAGCCTAGTGGTTAGAGTGTAGAGGAGGCAGGTAGCCTAGTGGTTAGAGTGTAGAGGAGGCAGGTAGTCTAGTGGTTAGAGTGTAGAGGAGGCAGGTAGCCTAGTGGTTAGAGTGTAGAGGAGGCAGGTAGCCTAGTGGTTAGAGTGTAGAGGAGGCAGGTAGCCTAGTGGTTAGAGTGTAGAGGAGGCAGGTAGCCTAGTGGTTAGAGTGTAGAGGAGGCAGGTAGTCTAGTGGTTAGTGTGTAGAGGAGGCAGGTAGCCTAGTGGTTAGAGTGTAGAGGTGGCAGGTAGCCTAGTGGTTAGAGTGTAGAGGAGGCAGGTAGTCTAGTGGTTAGAGTGTAGAGGAGGCAGGTAGCCTAGTGGTTAGAGTGTAGAGGCGGCAGGTAGCCTAGTGGTTAGAGTGTAGAGGAGGCAGGGTAGCCTAGTGGTTAGAGTGTAGAGGAGGCAGGGTAGCCTAGTGGTTAGAGTGTAGAGGAGGCAGGTAGTCTAGTGGTTAGAGTGTAGAGGAGGCAGGTAGCCTAGTGGTTAGAGTGTAGAGGAGGCAGGTAGTCTAGTGGTTAGAGTGTAGAGGAGGCAGGTAGCCTAGTGGTTAGAGTGTAGAGGAGGCAGGTAGTCTAGTGGTTAGTGTGTAGAGGAGGCAGGTAGCCTAGTGGTTAGAGTGTAGAGGAGGCAGGTAGCCTAGTGGTTAGAGGAGGCAGGTAGACTAGTGGTTAGAGTGTAGAGGAGGCAGGTAGCCTAGTGGTTAGAGTGTAGAGGAGGCAGGTAGCCTAGTGGTTAGAGTGTAGAGGAGGCAGGTAGCCTAGTGGTTAGAGTGTAGAGGAGGCAGTTAGCCTAGTGGTTAGAGTGTAGAGGAGGCAGGTAGCCTAGTGGTTAGAGTGTAGAGGTGGCAGGTAGCCTAGTGGTTAGAGTGTAGAGGAGGCAGGTAGTCTAGTGGTTAGAGTGTAGAGGAGGTAGGTAACCTAGTGGTTAGAGTGTAGAGGAGGCAGGTAGTCTAGTGGTTAGAGTGTAGAGGAGGCAGGTAGCCTAGTGGTTAGAGTGTAGAGGAGGCAGGTAGCCTAGTGGTTAGAGTGTAGAGGAGGCAGGTAGTCTAGTGGTTAGTGTGTAGAGGAGGCAGGTAGCCTAGTGGTTAGAGTGTAGAGGAGGCAGGGTAGCCTAGTGGTTAGAGTGTAGAGGAGGCAGGTAGTCTAGTGGTTAGAGTGTAGAGGAGGCAGGTAGCCTAGTGGTTAGAGTGTAGAGGTGGCAGGTAGCCTAGTGGTTAGAGTGTAGAGGTGGCAGGTAGCCTAGTGGTTAGAGTGTAGAGGAGGCAGGTAGACTAGTGGTTAGAGTGTAGAGGAGGTAGGGTAGCCTAGTGGTTAGAGTGTAGAGGAGGTAGGTAGTCTAGTGGTTAGAGTGTAGAGGAGGTAGGTAGCCTAGTGGTTAGAGAGTAGAGGAGGTAGGTAGTCTAGTGGTTAGAGTGTAGAGGAGGTAGGTAGCCTAGTGGTTAGAGTGTAGAGGAGGCAGGTAGCCTAGGGGTTAGAGTGTAGAGGAGGCAGGTAGCCTAGTGGTTAGAGTGTAGAGGAGGCAGGTAGCCTAGTGGTTAGAGTGTAGAGGAGGCAGGGTAGCCTCGTGGTTAGAGTGTAGAGGCGGCAGGTAGCCTAGTGGTTAGAGTGTAGAGGCGGCAGGTAGCCTAGTGGTTAGAGTGTAGAGGAGGCAGGTAACCTAGTGGTTAGAGTGTAGAGGAGGCAGGTAGCCTAGTGGTTAGTGTAGGGGAGGCAGGGTAGCCTAGTGGTTAGAGTGTAGAGGAGGCAGGTAGCCTAGTGGTTAGAGTGTAGAGCCCGATCAACTCCAACCAACCAGCCCGATCAACTCCAATCAACCAGCCCGATCAACTCCAACCAACCAGCCCGATCAACTCCAATCAACTCCAATCAACCAGCCCGATCAACTCCAACCAACCAGCCCAATCAACCAGCCCGATCAACTCCAATCAACCAGCCCGATCAACTCCAATCAACCAGCCCGATCAACTCCAATCAACCAGCCCGATCAACTCCAATCAACCAGCCCGATCAACTCCAATCAACCAGCCCGATCAACTCCAATCAACCAGCCCGATCAACTCCAATCAACCAGCCCGATCAACTCCAACCAACCAGCCCGATCAACTCCAACCAACCAGCCCGATCAACTCCAATCAACCAGCCCGATCAACTCCAATCAACCAGCCCGATCAACTCCAATCAACCAGCCCGATCAACTCCAATCAACCAGCCCGATCAACTCCAATCAACCAGCTCGATCAACTCCAATCAACCAGCCCGATCAACTCCAATCAACCAGCCCGATCAACTCCAATCAACCAGCCCGATCAACTCCAACCAACCAGCCCGATCAACTCCAACCAACCAGCCCGATCAACTCCAATCAACCAGCCCGATCAACTCCAATCAACCAGCCCGATCAACTCCAATCAACTCCAATCAACCAGCCCGATCAACTCCAATCAACCAGCCCGATCAGCTCCAATCAACCAGCCCGATCAACTCCAACCAACCAGCCCGATCAACTCCAACCAACCAGCCCGATCAACTCCAATCAACCAGCCCGATCAACTCCAATCAACCAGCCCGATCAGCTCCAATCAACCAGCCCGATCAGCTCCAATCAACCAGCCCGATCAACCAGCCCGATCAACTCCAATCAACCAGCCCGATCAACTCCAATCAACCAGCCCGATCAACTCCAACTAACCAGCCCCGATCAGCTCCAACCAACCAGCCCGATCAACTCCAACCAACCAGCCCGATCAACTCCAACCAACCAGCCCGATCAGCTCCAACCAACCAGCCCGATCAACTCCAACCAACCAGCCCGATCAACTCCAATCAACCAGCCCGATCAACCAGCCCGATCAACTCCAATCAACCAGCCCGATCAACTCCAATCAACCAGCCCCGATCAGCTCCAACCAACCAGCCCGATCAGCTCCAACCAACCAGCCCGATCAACTCCAATCAACCAGCCCGATCAACCAGCCCGATCAACTCCAATCAACCAGCCCGATCAACTCCAACCAACCAGCCCGATCAACTCCAACCAACCAGCCCGATCAACTCCAACCAACCAGCCCGATCAACTCCAACCAACCAGCCCGATCAACTCCAACCAACCAGCCCGATCAACCAGCCCGATCAACTCCAATCAACCAGCCCGATCAACTCCAATCAACCAGCCCGATCAGCTCCAATCAACCAGCCCGATCAACTCCAATCAACCAGCCCGATCAACTCCAATCAACCAGCCCGATCAACTCCAATCAACCAGCCCGATCAACTCCAATCAACCAGCCCGATCAACTCCAATCAACCAGCCCGATCAACTCCAATCAACCAGCCCGATCAACTCCAACCAACCAGCCCGATCAACTCCAACCAACCAGCCCGATCAACTCCAACCAACCAGCCCGATCAACTCCAATCAACCAGCCCGATCAACTCCAATCAACCAGCCCGATCAACTCCAACCAACCAGCCCGATCAACTCCAACCAACCAGCCCGATCAACTCCAACCAACCAGCCCGATCAACTCCAACCAACCAGCCCGATCAACCAGCCCGATCAACTCCAATCAACCAGCCCGATCAACCAGCCCGATCAACTCCAATCAACCAGCCCGATCAACTCCAATCAACCAGCCCGATCAACTCCAACCAACCAGCCCGATCAACTCCAACCAACCAGCCCGATCAACTCCAATCAACCAGCCCGATCAACTCCAATCAACCAGCCCCGATCAACTCCAACCAACCAGCCCGATCAACTCCAACCAACCAGCCCGATCAACTCCAACCAACCAGCCCGATCAACTCCAACCAACCAGCCCGATCAACCAGCCCGATCAACTCCAATCAACCAGCCCGATCAACCAGCCCGATCAACTCCAATCAACCAGCCCGATCAACTCCAATCAACCAGCCCGATCAACTCCAACCAACCAGCCCGATCAACTCCAACCAACCAGCCCGATCAACTCCAACCAACCAGCCCGATCAACTCCAACCAACCAGCCCGATCAACTCCAACCAACCAGCCCGATCAACTCCAACCAACCAGCCCGATCAACTCCAATCAACCAGCCCGATCAACTCCAATCAACCAGCCCGATCAACTCCAATCAACCAGCCCGATCAACTCCAATCAACCAGCCCGATCAACTCCAATCAACCAGCCCGATCAACTCCAATCAACCAGCCCGATCAACTCCAACCAACCAGCCCGATCAACCAGCCCGATCAACTCCAATCAACCAGCCCGATCAACTCCAATCAACCAGCCCGATCAACTCCAACCAACCAGCCCGATCAACTCCAACCAACCAGCCCGATCAGCTCCAACCAACCAGCCCGATCAGCTCCAATCAACCAGCCCGATCAACTCCAACCAACCAGCCCGATCAACTCCGACCAACCAGCCCGATCAACTCCAACCAACCAGCCCGATCAACTCCAACCAACCAGCCCGATCAACTCCAACCAACCAGCCCGATCAACTCCAACCAACCAGCCCGATCAACTCCAACCAACCAGCCCGATCAACTCCAACCAACCAGCCCGATCAACTCCAATCAACCAGCCCGATCAACTCCAACCAACCAGCCCGATCAACTCCAATCAACCAGCCCGATCAACTCCAATCAACCAGCCCGATCAACTCCAATCAACCAGCCCGATCAACTCCAATCAACCAGCCCGATCAACTCCAACCAACCAGCCCGATCAACTCCAACCAACCAGCCCGATCAACTCCAACCAACCAGCCCGATCAACTCCAACCAACCAGCCCGATCAACCAGCCCGATCAACTCCAATCAACCAGCCCGATCAACCAGCCCGATCAACTCCAATCAACCAGCCCGATCAACTCCAATCAACCAGCCCGATCAACTCCAATCAACCAGCCCGATCAACTCCAATCAACCAGCCCGATCAACTCCAACCAACCAGCCCGATCAGCTCCAATCAACCAGCCCGATCAACTCCAACCAACCAGCCCGATCAACTCCAACCAACCAGCCCGATCAACTCCAACCAACCAGCCCGATCAACTCCAACCAACCAGCCCGATCAACCAGCCCGATCAACTCCAATCAACCAGCCCGATCAACCAGCCCGATCAACTCCAATCAACCAGCCCGATCAACTCCAATCAACCAGCCCGATCAACTCCAACCAACCAGCCCGATCAACTCCAACCAACCAGCCCGATCAACTCCAACCAACCAGCCCGATCAACTCCAACCAACCAGCCCGATCAACTCCAACCAACCAGCCCGATCAACCAGCCCGATCAACTCCAATCAACCAGCCCGATCAACTCCAATCAACCAGCCCGATCAACTCCAATCAACCAGCCCGATCAACTCCAATCAACCAGCCCGATCAACTCCAACCAACCAGCCCGATCAACTCCAATCAACCAGCCCGATCAACTCCAATCAACCAGCCCGATCAACTCCAACCAACCAGCCCGATCAACTCCAACCAACCAGCCCGATCAACTCCAACCAACCAGCCCGATCAACTCCAACCAACCAGCCCGATCAACTCCAACCAACCAGCCCGATCAACTCCAACCAACCAGCCCGATCAACTCCAACCAACCAGCCCGATCAACTCCAACCAACCAGCCCGATCAACTCCAATCAACCAGCCCGATCAACTCCAATCAACCAGCCCGATCAACTCCAACCAACCAGCCCGATCAACTCCAACCAACCAGCCCGATCAACTCCAATCAACCAGCCCGATCAACTCCAATCAACCAGCCCGATCAACTCCAATCAACCAGCCCGATCAACTCCAATCAACCAGCCCGATCAGCTCCAACCAACCAGCCCGATCAACTCCAATCAACCAGCCCGATCAACTCCAATCAACCAGCACGATCAACTCCAACCAACCAGCCCGATCAGCTCCAATCAACCAGCCCGATCAACTCCGACCAACCAGCCCGATCAACTCCGACCAACCAGCCCGATCAACTCCAATCAACCAGCCCGATCAACTCCAACCAACCAGCCCGATCAACTCCAATCAACCAGCCCGATCAACTCCAATCAACCAGCCCGATCAACTCCGACCAACCAGCCCCGATCAACTCCGATCAACTCCAATCAACCAGCCCCGATCAACTCCAACCAACCAGCCCGATCAACTCCAATCAACCAGCCCGATCAACTCCAACCAACCAGCCCGATCAACTCCAACCAACCAGCCCGATCAGCTCCAACCAACCAGCCCGATCAACTCCAATCAACCAGCCCGATCAACTCCAACCAACCAGCCCGATCAACTCCGATCAACTCCAATCAACCAGCCCGATCAACCAGCCCGATCAACTCCAATCAACCAGCCCGATCAACTCCAATCAACCAGCCCGATCAACTCCAATCAACCAGCCCGATCAACTCCAATCAACCAGCCCGATCAACTCCAATCAACCAGCCCGATCAACTCCAATCAACCAGCCCGATCAACTCCAATCAACCAGCCCGATCAACTCCAATCAACCAGCCCGATCAACTCCAATCAACCAGCCCGATCAACTCCAATCAACCAGCCCGATCAACTCCAATCAACCAGCCCGATCAACTCCAATCAACCAGCCCGATCAACTCCAACCAACCAGCCCAATCAACTCCAACCAACCAGCCCGATCAACTCTAACCAACCAGCCCGATCAACTCCAACCAACCAGCCCGATCAACTCTATGTGAAGGAGATGTCGCGCTGCATGAGGCAAACGGTGATCACTTCCTGGGGCGGCAGTGTAGCCTAGTGGTTAGAGCATTGGATTAGTAACCGAAAGGTTGCAAGTTCAAAAATCCCCGAGCTGACAAGGTACAAAATCTGTGGTTCTGCCCCTGAACAGGCAGTTAACCCACTGTTCCTAGGCCGTCATTGAAAATAAGAATTTGTTCTTAACTGACTTGCCTAGTAAAATAAAGGTAAAATAAAAAAATAAAATAAAAATATGAACTATACATTTTATACATTTTCAGTTCTGTATATAAACAGTATTTTAAATGTTTGGTTTGTTAAAAATGTCCCAACTTCTCCTCACAGTCCCTTAAAGTCCAGTCAGTTTGTTTGGCTGCTCGGCCTACCTAAGTTATCCTCTCGCCAATCATGAATGTTGTGAGTGTGTCGAAACACAAGTTGTGGTGGGGCGTTATCAGTGTGTTTACATGCTGTGTGTAACAATAGATAATTACCACTAATATTTTAATGATACTTTGATAAGTTGAAGCCATATTTCAGAACACTCAATCACGGACTCTCTGACTGACAGCTGTGGCTGCTTCGCGTGATGCATTGTCGTCTCGACCTTCTTGCCCTTTGCGTGATGTATTGTCGTCTCTACCTTCTTGCCCTTTGTGATGTATTGTCGTCTCTACCGTCTTGCCCTTTGCGTGATGTATTGTCGTCTCTACCTTCTTGCCCTTCGCGTGATGTATTGTCGTCTCTACCTTCTTGCCCTTCGCGTGATGTATTGTCGTCTCTACCTTCTTGCCCTATGTGATGCATTGTCGTCTCTACCTTCTTGCCCTTTGCGTGATGTATTGTCGTCTCTACCTTCTTGCCCTTCGCGTGATGTATTGTCGTCTCTACCTTCTTGCCCTTCGCGTGATGTATTGTCGTCTCTACCTTCTTGCCCTTTGCGTGATGTATTGTCGTCTCTACCTTCTTGCCCTTCGCGTGATGTATTGTCGTCTCTACCTTCTTGCCCTTTGCGTGATGTATTGTCGTCTCTACCTTCTTGCCCTTTGCGTGATGCATTGTCGTCTCTACCTTCTTGCCCTTTGTGATGCATTGTCGTCTCTCCCATTGCTACCATGCTATGTTGTCATGTTTCTACCATGCTGTTGTCATGTTTCTACCATGCTGTTGTCATGTTTCTACCATGCTGTTGTCATGTTTCTACCATGCTATGTCGTCATGTTGCTACCATGCTGTTGTCATGTTGCTACCATGTTGTCTTAGGTCTCTCTTTATGTAGTGGTGTCTCTCTTGTCATGCTCTGTAGTGGTCTTAGGTCTCTATGTAGTGTTGTCTCTTGTCATGCTATGTAGTGGTCTTAGGTCTCTCTTTATGTAGTGGTGTCTCTCTTGTCATGCTATGTAGTGGTCTTAGGTCTCTATGTAGTGTTGTCTCTCTTGTCATGCTATGTAGTGGTCTTAGGTCTCTCTTTATGTAGTGGTGTCTCTCTTGTCATGCTATGTAGTGGTCTTAGGTCTCTCTTTATGTAGTGTTGTCTCTCTTGTCATGCTATGTAGTGGTCTTAGGTCTCTCTTTATGTAGTGGTGTCTCTCTTTATGTAGTGTAGTGTCTCTCTTTATGTAGTGTTGTCTCTCTTGTCATGTTATGTAGTGGTCTCTTTATGTAGTGTAGTGGTGTCTCTCTTGTCATGTTATGTAGTGGTCTTAGGTCTCTCTTTATGTAGTGTTGTCTCGTCATGCTATGTAGTGGTCTTAGGTCTCTCTTTATGTAGTGTTGTCTCTCTTGTCATGCTATGTAGTGGTCTTAGGTCTCTCTCTATGTAGTGTTGTCTCTCTTGTCATGCTATGTAGTGGTCTTAGGTCTCTCTTTATGTAGTGTTGTCTCTCTTTATGTAGTGGTGTCTCTCTTTATGTAGTGGTGTCTCTCTTTATGTAGTGTTGTCTCTCTTATGTAGTGGTGTCTCTCTTTATGTAGTGGTGTCTCTCTTTATGTAGTGTTGTCTCTCTTTATGTAGTGGTCTTAGGTCTCTCTTTATGTAGTGGTGTCTCTCTTTATGTCGTGGTGTCTCTCTTTATGTAGTGGTGTCTCTCTTTATGTCGTGGTGTCTCTCTTTATGTAGTGTTGTCTCTCTTTATGTAGTGGTGTCTCTCTTTATGTAGTGGTGTCTCTCTTTATGTAGTGTTGTCTCTCTTATGTAGTGGTGTCTCTCTTTATGTAGTGGTGTCTCTCTTTATGTAGTGTTGTCTCTCTTTATGTAGTGGTCTTAGGTCTCTCTTTATGTAGTGGTGTCTCTCTTTATGTCGTGGTGTCTCTCTTTATGTAGTGTTGTCTCTTGTCATGCTATGTAGTGGTCTCTTTATGTAGTGTTGTCTCTCTTTATGTAGTGGTGTCTATCTTTATGTAGTGTTGTCTCTTGTCATGCTATGTAGTGGTCTCTCTATATGTAGTGTTGTCTCTCTTGTCATGCTATGTAGTGGTCTTAGGTCTCTCTTTATGTAGTGGTGTCTCTCTTTATGTCGTGGTGTCTCTCTTTATGTAGTGTTGTCTCTCTTTATGTAGTGGTGTCTCTCTTTATGTCGTGGTGTCTCTCTTTATGTAGTGTTGTCTCTCTTTATGTAGTGGTCTTAGGTCTCTCTTTATGTAGTGGTGTCTCTCTTTATGTAGTGTTGTCTATCTTTATGTAGTGTTGTCTCTTGTCATGCTATGTAGTGGTCTCTTTATGTAGTGTTGTCTCTCTTTATGTAGTGGTGTCTCTCTTTATGTAGTGTTGTCTCTTGTCATGCTATGTAGTGGTCTCTTTATGTAGTGTTGTCTCTTGTCATGCTATGTAGTGGTCTCTTTATGTAGTGTTGTCTCTCTTTATGTAGTGGTGTCTATCTTTATGTAGTGTTGTCTCTTGTCATGCTATGTAGTGGTCTCTCTATATGTAGTGTTGTCTCTCTTGTCATGCTATGTAGTGGTCTCTCTTTATGTAGTGTTGTCTCTCTTGTCATGCTATGTAGTGGTCTCTCTATGTAGTGTTGTATCTCTTGTCATGCTATGTAGTGGTCTCTCTCTATATAGTGTTGTCTCTCTTGTCATGCTATGTAGTGGTCTCTCTATGTAGTGTTGTCTCTCTTGTCATGCTATGTAGTGGTCTCTCTCTATATAGTGTTGTCTCTCTTGTCATGCTATGTAGTGGTCTCTCTTTATGTAGTGTTGTCTCTCTTGTCATGCTATGTAGTGGTCTCTATGTAGTGTTGTCTCTCTTGTCATGCTATGTAGTGGTCTCTCTTTATGTAGTGTTGTCTCTCTTGTCATGCTATGTAGTGGTCTCTCTTTATGTAGTGTTGTCTCTCTTGTCATGCTATGTAGTGGTCTCTCTTTATATAGTGTTGTCTCTCTTGTCATGCTATGTTGTTGTCTTAGGTCTCTCTTTATATAGTGTTGTCTCTCTTGTCATGCTATGTTGTTGTCTTAGGTCTCTCTTTATATAGTGTTGTCTCCCTTTTCGTGATGTGCATTTTGTCCTATATTTAAATAGTATTATTTTTAATCCCGGACCCCCCTGTCCCCAGAGGGAGGCCTTTATCCTGTTGGTAGGCCGTCATTGTAAATAAGAATTTGTTCTTAACTGACTTGCCTAGTTCTATAAAAGGTTATTAAAGACGTCTCAGTGCGTGTGTCCATATCTATGTCTTATACAACCACAACAACAAGATTCAAGGTCATTCAGACCAAAATCATATCAACATCTTCAAAGGAAACAGCTGTGTCTGTGTAGGTGCTGACTGTCCTAACCAGACAGGACCTCACCTGTCCTAACCAGACAGGACAGAACCTGTCCTAACCAGACAGGACCGAACCTGTCCTAACCAGACAGGACAGAACCTGTCCTAACCAGACAGGACAGAACCTGTCCAAACCAGACAGGACAGAACCTGTCCTAACCAGACAAGACCGAACCTGTCCTAACCAGACAGGACAGAACCGGTCCAAACCAGACAGGACCGAACCTGTCCTAACCAGACAGGACCGAACCTGTCCTAACCAGACAGGACCGAACCTGTCCTAACCAGACAGGACCGAACCTGTCCTAACCAGACAGGACCGAACCTGTCCTAACCAGACAGGACCGAACCGGTCCAAACCAGACAGGACCGAACCTGTCCAAACCAGACAGGACCGAACCTGTCCTAACCAGACAGGACAGAACCGGTCCTAACCAGACAGGACAGAACCTGTCCTAACCAGACAGGACAGAACCTGTCCTAACCAGACAGGACAGAACCTGTCCTAACCAGACAGGACAGAACCTGTCCTAACCAGACGGGACAGAACCTGTCCTAACCAGACAGGACAGAACCTGTCCTAACCAGACAGGACAGAACCTGTCCTAACCAGACAGGACAGAACCTGGCGACTATCAGGACTCCACCTGTCCTAACCAGACAGGACAGGACCTGTCCTAACCAGACAGGACTCCACCTGTCCTAACCAGACAGGACAGAACCAGGCGACTATCAGGAGTGTACCTGTCCTAACCAGACAGGACCGAACCTGTCCTAACCAGACAGGACAGAACCGGTCCAAACCAGACAGGACAGAACCGGTCCTAACCAGACAGGACAGAACCTGTCCTAACCAGACAGGACAGAACCGGTCCTAACCAGACAGGACAGAACCGGTCCTAACCAGACAGGACTCCACCTGTCCTAACCAGACAGGACAGAACCAGTCCTAACCAGACAGGACCGAACCTGTCCTAACCAGACAGGACAGAACCGGTCCAAACCAGACAGGACAGAACCGGTCCTAACCAGACAGGACAGAACCGGTCCTAACCAGACAGGACAGAACCGGTCCTAACCAGACAGGACAGAACCGGTCCTAACCAGACAGGACTCCACCTGTCCTAACCAGACAGGACTCCACCTGTCCTAACCAGACAGGACTCCACCTGTCCTAACCAGACAGGACTCCACCTGTCCTAACCAGACAGGACATAACCTGTCCTAACCAGACGGGACAGAACCATTACAACCCCCCTGTGTGTGTCGATGTGTCCTATACCTTGAGTTTAAACTCCAGCTGGGGCATGACAGACGTGAGCAGCAGAGGATCGATGGAGAACAGCTCCTGGATCAGATCAAACACGTGCTCTGACAGATCACTGACTGAAGACTTGCCCATCACCAGCACCTGGTTAAAGAACTGGAGGGGGGAGGGAGGCAGGGAGAGAGAGGGTCAGGGAGGGAGAGAACGAGGCAGGGAGAAGGAACAAGGCAGGGAGAGAGAGAACGAGGCAGGGAGAGGGAACAAGGCAGGGAGAGAGAGAACGAGGCAGGGAGAGGGAACAAGGCAGGGAGAGAGAGAACGAGGCAGGGAGAGGGAACGAGGCAGGGAGAGAGAGAGGGTCAGGGAGGGGGAGGGACCGAGGCAGGGAGAGGGAGGGAACGAGGCAGGGAGAGAGGGTCAGGGAGGGAGAGAACGAGGCAGGGAGAGAGAGAGGGAACGAGGCAGGGGAGAGAGAGGGTCAGGGAGGGGGAGGGAACGAGGCAGGGAGAGGGAGGGAACGAGGCAGGGAGAGGGAGGGAACGAGGCAGGGAGAGGGAGGGAACGAGGCAGGGAGAGGGAGGGAACGAGGCAGGGAGAGGGGCAGGGAGAGGAAAAGGGGCAGGGAGAGGGAACAAGGCAGGGAAAGAGGCAGGGAGAGGGAACAAGGCAGGGAGAGAGGCAGGGAGAGGGAACGAGGCAGGGAGAGGGGCAGGGAGAGGGGCAGGGAGGGAGAGAGAGAGGGGCAGGGAGAGGGAAAGAGGCAGGGAGAGGGAAAGAGGCAGGGAAAGAGGCAGGGAGAGGGAAAGGGGCAGGGAGAGGGAAAGAGGCAGGGAGAGGGAAAGAGGCAGGGAGAGGGAAAGAGGCAGGGAGAGGGAGAGAGAAAGAGGCAGGGAGAGGGAGAGAGGCAGGGAGAGGGAGAGAGAGAGGGGCAGGGAGAGGGAAAGAGGCAGGGAAAGGGGCAGGGAGAGGGAAAGAGGCAGGGAGAGAGGCGGGGAGGGGGAAAGAGGCGGGGAGGGGGAAAGAGGCAGGGAAAGAGGCAGGGAGGGGGAACGAGGCAGGGAGAGGGAACAAGGCAGGGAGAGAGGCAGGGAGAGGGAACGAGGCAGGGAGAGGGGCAGGGAGAGGGGCAGGGAGGGAGAGAGAGAGGGGCAGGGAGAGGGGCAGGGAGAGGGAAAGAGGCAGGGAGAGGGAAAGAGGCAGGGAAAGAGGCAGGGAGAGGGAAAGAGGCAGGGAGAGGGAAAGAGGCAGGGAGAGGGAAAGAGGCAGGGAAAGAGGCAGGGAAAGAGGGGCAGGGAGAGGGAAAGAGGCAGGGAAAGAGGCAGGGAGAGGGAAAGAGGCAGGGAAAGAGGCAGGGAGAGGGAAAGAGACAGGGAGAGGGAAAGAGGCAGGGAGAGGGAAAGAGGCAGGGAGAGGGGCAGGGAGAGGGAAAGAGGCAGGGAAAGAGGCAGGGAAAGGGGCAGGGAGAGGGGCAGGGAGAGGGGCAGGGAGAGGGGCAGGGAGAGGGGCAGGGAGAGGGGCAGGGAGAGGGAAAGAGGCAGGGAGAGGGAAAGAGGCAGGGAGAGGGAAAGAGGCAGGGAAAGAGGGGCAGAGAGAGGGAAAGAGGCAGGGAGAGAGGCAGGGAGAGGGAAAGAGGCAGGGAGAGAGGCAGGGAGAGGGGCAGGGAGAGGGGCAGGGAGAGGTGCAGGGAGAGGGAAAGAGGCAGGGAGAGAGGCAGGGAGAGGGGCAGGGAGAGGGAGAGAGGCAGGGAGAGAGGCAGGGAGAGGGAGAGAGGCAGGGAGAGAGGCAGGGAGAGAGGCAGGGAGAGAGGCAGGGAGAGGGAGAGAGGCAGGGAGAGGGGCAGGGAAAGAGGCAGGGAGAGGGGCAGGGAGAGGGAAAGAGGCAGGGAGAGGGGCAGGGAGAGGGAAAGAGGCAGGGAGAGAGGCAGGGAGAGGGGCAGGGAGAGAGGCAGGGAGAGGGGCAGGGAGAGGGAAAGAGGCAGGGAGAGGGGCAGGGAGAGGGAAAGAGGCAGGGAGAGAGGCAGGGAGAGGGGCAGGGAGAGAGGCAGGGAGAGGGGCAGGGAGAGGGGCAGGGAGAGGGAAAGAGGCAGGGAGAGAGGCAGGAGAGGGAAAGAGGCAGGGAGAGGGGCAGGGAGAGGGAAAGAGGCAGGGAGAGAGGCAGGGAGAGGGGCAGGGAAAGAGGCAGGGAGAGGGGCAGGGAGAGGGGCAGGGAGAGGGGCAGGGAGAGGGGCAGGGAGAGAGGCAGGGAGAGAGGCAGGGAGAGGGGCAGGGAGAGGGAAAGAGGCAGGGAGAGGGGCAGGGAGAGGGGCAGGGAGAGAGTCAGGGAGAGAGGCAGGGAGAGGGGCAGGGAGAGGGGCAGGGAGAGGGGCAGGGAGAGAGGCAGGGAGAGGGGCAGGGAGAGAGGCAGGGAGAGGGGCAGGGAGAGGGGCAGGGAGAGGGGCAGGGAGAGAGGCAGGGAGAGGGGCAGGGAGAGAGGCAGGGAGAGGGGCAGGGAGAGGGGCAGGGAGAGGGAAAGAGGCAGGGAGAGAGGCAGGGAGAGGGGCAGGGAGAGGGGCAGGGAGAGGGGCAGGGAGAGGGAAAGAGGCAGGGAGAGGGGCAGGGAGAGGGGCAGGGAGAGGGAAAGAGGCAGGGAGAGAGGCAGGGAGAGGGGCAGGGAGAGGGAAAGAGGCAGGGAGAGAGGCAGGGAGAGAGGCAGGGAGAGAGGCAGGGAGAGGGGCAGGGAGAGGGAAAGAGGCAGGGAGAGGGGCAGGGAGAGGGGCAGGGAGAGATGTTAGTTGGTCTGAACGATAGATTGTGTATATATATCTATATATACACACACACCAAGATAGATGTACACAAACACATCAATATATAGTACACACAAATATATAGTATATAGTATATAGTGTATAGTATATATATATATATATATATATATATATATATATATATATAGTGTATAGTACGGGTATATATATATAGTGTATAGTACAGGTGTATATATATATATATAGTGTATAGTACAGGTATATATATAGTGTATAGTACAGCTTTGTGTATATATATATATATAGTGTATAGTACAGGTATATATATAGTGTATAGTACAGGTATATATATAGTGTATAGTACAGGTATATATATAGTGTATAGTACAGGTATGTGTATATATATATATATATAGTGTATAGTACAGGTATATATATAGTGTATAGTACAGGTGTATATATATATATAGTGTATAGTACAGGTATGTGTATATATATATATAGTGTATAGTACAGGTATATATATAGTGTATAGTACAGGTGTATATATATAGTGTATAGTACAGGTGTATATATATAGAGTATAGTACAGGTGTATATATATAGTGTATAGTACAGGTGTATATATAGTGT